>NW_019396207.1:13460-193346 GCF_000591075.1 Eurytemora carolleeae
GCCCCCCCCCCCTATGTACGCCACTGATGATGAGGAGAAGAATGGGTAGAATAAGGAGGATGAGGAGACGGATGAGTAGAATAAGGAGGATGAGGATACGGATGAGTAGAATAAGGAGGATGAGTAAGTACAAAGATAGTTTGTAAGATAGAAATATATTGCTCAATATTTTCAGTTAGGGCCCAACTTCTGCCCAATATAGTTGACGGAGACACACGGAGTCTGAACTAGACTCATCCCACCAGTATATACAGAGATACAGGGATACAGATTTATCTAAACCTTCGCCAGGGTCTCCAGGATACACTTCAAGGCATAAATGTCTGATCTACTTTTAAAAAGAGGTTAAACAAAGTGATTTGGGGCTCAGTTGGGGTGCTTGAAGATTTCTTACTCCGGGTCCAGGATATACACACAGACAGAGGATAGAAGCCTTATTCATTCATTCTATCCAGGATAGATAGATAGACAGACAGATATATAGATAGATAGATAGATAGATAGATAGATAGATAGATAGATAGATAGATAGATAGATAGATAGATAGATAGATAGATAGATAGAGAGAGAGATAGATAGATAGATAGATAGATAGATAGATAGATAAGTTCATTGCGTACACAAATAATAAATTATTGCGTATTTTACTTTATCTAACAAGTATCTACGCATATGGTTATCAGTGACATTTAGCATAATGTTAGCAAGAACATCAGAAAAATTTGGTTTCTGGCTTTATAGTAACTTTGTATCTATCAATCTTGTTTGTCTATTTGTTTTTAATTCCGATCATCACTCATGAGCCCCTTGACCATGGGGATGATAGTATCCTACCTGTGGGCTCAGTTAGGTGTACTGTACACTTACAACTGTTTACTATAAATGATATACTGTAGGTTAGGCCAGAATCTCCATATAATACAGGGTGTCTTACGAAACATGACATTTAATAAATAGCTATTTTTAGTTAAACAAATCTTTTGCTCAATTATATTTTACTTTGAAATCAATTTGATATAATATGACTCCCATATAATATTTTTATTGATCTTTGGTATCACACAACTTAACAAGTTAGGTAAAAAGACATTCTAAACTATTCACCAACTGTCATGTTTCGTGGGACACCCTGTAAACAAATATGCAGTACGCTCTCGGTATAGTTCCCGGCCATACAATTAGTAAAGGATTAGCGTACATCATCACTCTATACAATATGACCTCGTTGCCCTTGACTGATTTGCACCAAATTTGGAACCAAGGGAATTTCTTAATTTTCTTTACAAATTTCAAGTTGAGTGGGTCAACTTTTTAAGAAAAAACTCCATGCAAAACTAGGTTTCCAAACTAGATGTCCTGTATATTATAAACTAGGTTTCCAAACTAGTTGTCCTGTATATTATAAACTAGGTTTCCAAGCTAGTTGTCCTGTATGTTATAAATTAGGTTTCCAGGCTAGTTGTCCTGTAAATTATAAACTGGGTTTCCAAACTAGTTGTCCTGTATATTATAAACTAGGTTTCCAAGCTAGTTGTCCTGTATATTATAAACTAGGTTTCCAAGCTAGTTGTCCTGTATATTATAAAATAGGTTTCCAAACTAGATGTCCTGTATATTATGAACTAGGTTTCCAAACTAGGTTTCCAAACTAGATGTCCTGTATATTATAAACTAGGTTTCCAAACTAGTTGGTTGTCCTGTATATTATAAACTAGGTTTCCAAATTAGTTGTCCTGTATATTATAAACTAGGTTTCCAAACTAGTTGTCCTGTATAATAGTTTCCTATGACCAGAATATTTCATTGATTTTTTTTTGTGAAAGATGGATCCCATGTCAGTTTCGACATCCGTCTTGTGTTTATTTTCCGCCAAAGACAGTACACTGCAGTACAAAAAATGCACACACCTCTGAAATAACATTCTTTACACTAGTACATTGGTTTGACCCAATTTGACCGTCTTTACTTGTTTAAAAAACTTTTATTTCAATACAGGGTGTATACAATTATGTTTTTAATACTGGGCGTTACATAATTTTCTTCTCTAGGACCATGCCTCTTGCTACCAAGGTTCGATGGAAACCACTCTTGGTTCTCTTGTCCTGTATATTATAAACTAGGTTTCCAAGCTAGTTGTCCTGTATATTATAAACTAGGTTTCCAAGCTAGTTGTCCTGTATATTATAAACTAGGTTTCCAAACTAGTTGTCCTGTATATTATAAAAGGTTTATGACATTATGTAAATAAATATTTTTTGATAATTCAATTTAGTAGTTTTGAGTAGAATGGTTTGGATAAATCAGTTTATTAAATGGTTAGGGTTTAAATAAACCCTGAGACAATTCATCAACACGATCCTGTTCCAGAACTTAAACTTTCCTTGTAGTGAGAGGTGATTATTATTATTATTATTATTATTATTATTATTATTATTATTATTATTATTATTATTATCATTATTATTATTATTATTACTATTATTGATGTTATGAAGTCTGTTTTCTCCCTGAAAAGTATAAAAAATCTGTATGCGGCCTTGATGCTCGTAACATCCAATAGATGATTCTCAGGAAAATTTCCAATTATATGATTTAATAATTTCAAACTAATTTTTTGTCTTCCGTGTTTAAAATCAGTTTTATGTCTTAATTTTGGCTCTTTTTTAAATAGACTTTACAATTTTTAACAATTCCTATTTTAATGTTTCAGACGGACCGTTTGATATCCACATTGATATATTTTTATCTAACATTTCTGTGGCTTAAAACTTAAACAGTGTTCAGATTTAATTGCAACAAAACTAGGGAATTTAAACTTAATCCTATTCCAAGGAAAACAAGTAAAATGTAACAATCATTCCTTTTTTTAAACAAAAATAAACTCGGTGCAGTTTTCTCAAAATAGATTATGAATCAGAAAATTCAAATGTTTTGTAAGATTTTACTGCGTTGCGTATAAGTAGGAATTTTTCACATGACGCATTATGAAACATTTCGTCATGTGTCAATCCTAAAAATTTTCCCTCCGACAATATCGTAGAAAATATTTACTTTTGCATTTATAGATTCCATTTGTGGTTAAACAGTTTGCTTTGGCAAATTTAAAAATGTTATCAAATTATTCTTCAAAGAACAAGTTTATAGATTAATGTCAAATTATTTAAATTTGATAAAATTAGTCTTTTTTTAGATGTTTTTAAATTTAACCCACTTACCTTTTGATGGCATGCTTAGTTATACAAGTTTTAAAAAGTACTGTCGTGAATAGTCAAAGGAGTCTTTAACCAGAGGATGAGTAAAAAATGACGTAAAAAATTTAAATTTTTTCATTTTAAGGTTACCCAGGGAAATCCTAAAAAATGTGACAAAACTCCAGATGGGCAGGAGGCGTACAAAACTCCCGGAGATAATGGGTTCTCTGTGTCCGTGGCGGGTTCACCTTCTCTGTACAGGCCAGGACAGGTACTGTACCAACTTCTTGTACCGGAAGGTTGTTAAGCGAGTACTGTACCAACTTCTGTACAGTCCTTTTTGAGCAGGTACTGTACCAACCTCTTGTGCCATTCTGCTATTTAGCAGGTACTGTACCAACCTCTTGTACCAGTCTGCTATTTAGTAGGTGCTGTACAAACTTCTTGTACAAGTCTGTGATTAAACAGGTACTGTACAAACTTCTTGTACCAGTCTGTGATTAAACAGGTACTGTACAAACTTCTTGTACCAGTCTGTCATTAAACAGGTACTGTACAAACTTCTTGTACCAGTCTGTGATTAAACAGGTACTGTACAAACTTCTTGTACCAGTCTGTGATAAAACAGGTACTGTACAAACTTCTTGTACCAGTCTGTGATTAAACAGGTACTGTACCAAAACTTCTTGTACCAGTCTGTGATTAAACAGGGACTTTACCAGCTTCTTGTACCAGTCTGTGATAGAGCAGTTACTGTACCGACCTCTTTTCCGGTCTGTGATTGAGCGGTACTGTACCAGCTTCTTGTACCGGTCCCTGTGATTGAGCGGTACTGTACCGGCTTCTTGTACCTGTCCCTGTGATTGAGCAGGTACAAGAAGCCGGTACAATCCGTGATTGAAAATACACTGATACCAACTGATACCAACCGTCGTTCAGGTATTGTACCAACTTCTTAAACCTAACCGTTGTATCGTCACAGTAAGATATAAAAAAAATATTCATTACATCATATGATTCTCCTCTCTGATATAATTAATAACATTTTTGTAATGTTTAAATGGAATGTAAACGTAATTTCAAGTGACCCTCATTGAAAAAATGGAAATTTCTATTTACAGCGGTATTTACCCTTTAAACCTTTTTCTGTTAAACAATATGAACGGCAATGTTGTTTCGCTAATTATAAAAGTGTTTATATCTAAAAATTCCTATGTATAGGCTGATCCTGCAGTAGAAATACACAAGTCACTTGTGTAGAGAAACCACATTTGAAGTTAAAGACAGTAAAATATATTAAAAACTTGATCAGACAAACCTGTTGTGAATCAGGCATTGATATTATTGCATGAAGGGTCAAATGAAATATCGAGTTCAGTTCCTTAGAAGAAACAATAGTTATGTATATATATTGTTTATATCAGTTGAAAGATTAGTTAAACTTGTCAATATTCAATTTGCAGTTGTTTGAACTTGGCCTATTTATAGTTTTTACTCATGGGATGCTTACTCACCAGGGGGGGGGGGATTTACTTATGCTATTGTCGTCATAAAAAGGAACTGAACACATGCCACAAAATTAAGTTTTCTAATTCTTTTATCTTTGCATCCTGGTGATGTAAACCGATCATATTTCATATCTCAATAATTTAATTTAGTAGAATGTTTTCGTTTAAAACTTTATCAGGTTGCAAAAATAAGAAAAACAAAATATTTTGAGTCTTTTGGCAAGTATTCAATTTCTATACAAACATTGACTGTACAAAACTTCAATGAGTCCTGAAGTCATTTCAAAATAATAACACCACCCAAAATATTCATAATTATCACTTTTTGCGAACACGCTCTTTTAGATAAACTTCTCTAAAACTGTTCCATTTTATTTCTAGATTTTATCTTCAGGTTTATACAATTACGTTGAAAGGAACTCGACTTAACGATGGAGGGATCGAACCAACGAAAATCAAGTTTATTGGTGAGATAAAAACTTTTTATTCTTTTCAATTTGTTCTTCTGATAATCTTTATCGTTATATTTCTCCTTCTCTTATTTTACTTCAGATTGAAAACTAAATAAATTGGAAATCCTTGAAACTATTTCACATTTTTTATGGTTTTTGACCGTTAAGGGAAAAAGAACGATTTGTCGGGCCCAACATTTGTGTGGGACCTCACATGACCCCAAGGAAGATTTATGGATTTCGTAAATTTTAGAAAATCCACGAAAACAAAATTGCATAAATCCTCAAAATTGTGTATTATTGTTTCATCGAAGAGAAAATGCTGAAAGATTAAGCAAGAAACGAAAGTTATAATGGAAGATGGCGCAAAGCTCTCATAATAGCCTAGTGTTCTAGAAATTTTTTGCTTTTAGATTTTACATTGGTTGCTGAGAGTAATCTTCCCTCCACAGAGGTTGCAAACCTTGGAACATTTCAGCTAATGCCTGGAGATGCAATGTCAAAGTTCAGGTAGGTGTTTGTATCCAGGTATAGGTTCAGGTAGATGTTTGCATCCTGGTATTGATTTAGGTAAGTGTTTGTATCCAGGTATAGGTTTAGGTAGGTGTTTGTATCCAGGTATAGGTTCAGGTAGGTGTTTGCATCCTCGTATTGGTTTAGGTTAGTGTTTGTATCCAGGTAAAGGTTCATGTAGGTGTTTGTATCCAGGTATAGGTTCAGGTAGGTAATTGTATCCAGGTATAGGTTCTGGTAGGCAATTGTATCCAGGTATAGGTTCAGGTAGGTGTTTGTATCCTGGTATAGGTTTAGGTAGGTGTTTGTATCCAGGTATAGGTTCAGGTAGGTAATTGAATCCAGGTATAGGTTCAGGTAGGAGTTTGTATCCAGGTATAGGTAATTGTATCCAGGTATAGGTTCAAGTAGGTAATTGTATCCAGGTATAGGTTCAGGTAGGTGTTTGTATCCAGGTATAGGTTCAGGTAGGTGTTTGTACTCAGGTATAGGTTCAGGTTGGTGTTTGTATCCAGGTATAGGTTCAGGTAGGTTTTTGTATCCAGGTATAGATTCAGGAAGGTGTTTGTATCCAATTTTAGGTTCAGGTAGGTGTTTGTATTCAGGTATAGGTTTAAGTAGGTATTTGTATCCAGGTATAGGTTCAAGTAGGTGTTTATATCCAGGTATAGGTTCAGGTAGGTGTTGTATTTAGGTAGGTTTAAGTAGGTTTTTGTATCCGCATATAGGTTCATGAAACTGAAAGTTACTGAAGGTTTACACTATATATGGTTGTCAAAATATAAATGATCAAATTAACATAGATTTATCTGACCTTAATCAGCCAAACCTACACAGTTTATAAGTTTGTAAAACATGTAGGGCCATGGTGGCTTATAAAATAGAGAATATAAGTTGAATTTGAAATCTGATTTAGACATTTAGACTTACAGACGAGAACGTTGTTTTAAATCTTTTCTCAATCATTTAAAAACTGTGAATTTATATAAAAAAATTTAATTACATTTTTGGAATTTATTAGCTCAGTTGTAGACTACAAGAAAAGAAAGATTTTTTGGGATCCCCTTTAGACTTCTTTAAATTAACCTATGAATTTAATGCAAAATGAAATAGAAATATTTCATAACTGACTTTAACGTTTAAATAAAAAAAATTTCTTGAAATTTTAAGAAATATATCTAAGTTTTTTTATCGGCACATTAGATTGTTTATATAAGATTTTTAGAACACAAATTCTGAAACTGGAAAATCAAGATTTAAAATCAAATCTCAATGTTCATTTAAAGTTTGGAGAAATCCCTTGACAATTCTAAGAGAATTATCTCAAAGTCAATACCGCAGATTTTATTACTTTGGGCTGGTATCTGTATATCCTGCGCTTTGTATCCTGTATCCTATATTTTGTGTCTTGTATCATGTGTTTTGTATCCTGCATCCTGTATCCTGCATCCTATATCGCAATAGCTATAGCTTGTATCCTAATATCCTATATATTGTCTCTCCTATTATTCTATTAGTCTTATATCCCCTACAAAGTCCTTCCATATAAGTAGCTCTGTATGTAGGTTCTCCGAGCTAACTATTCCATCTAGAGTTAGATCTAGAGCTAGATATATATAAATCATGAAATACAAAAAAAATCAAAAAATTGTGAAATGCTTTATCAATGTGAACTCCTGATGTTTTTATGATAACTATCCTTTCTAATATATATACTATCCTACTATCCTTCATAATATATGTACTATCCTTTCTAATATATATACTATCCTACTATCCTTCATAATATGTGTACTATCCTTTCTCATATATATAATATCCTACTATCCTTCATAATATGTGTGGTATCCTTTCTAATATATATACTATCCTACTATCCTTCATAATATATATACTATACTTTCTAATATATATATACTCTCCTACTATCCTTCATAATATATGTGCTATCCTTTCTAATATATACTATCCTTTCTAATATTTATATACTATCCTTTCTAACATATACTATCCTTTCTAATATTTATCTACTATCCTTTAGAATATAAAATTTTATTCCATTAATTCCAGTCCTTTCATTACATTTATTTCATTATAGTCCTCTCATCCTAGACTTCCAGTTCTTTCCTTGCTTTTCATTTCATTCCTTTTCCGTGATTCCATTTCTTTCATTCCATGGTCCTTCGTCCTCTTATCTTCTTCCTCTTATCTTCTTCCTCTTATCTTTGTCCTCTTATCTTCGTCCACTTATCTTCGTCCTCTTATCTTCATCTTCTTATCTTCGTCCTCTTATCTTCTTCCTCTTATCTTCGTCCTGTTATCTTCGTCCTGTTATCTTCGTCCTGCTATCTTCGTCCACTTTTCTTCGTCCTCTTATCTTCGTCCTCTTATCTGCTTACTCTTATCTTCTTCCTCTTATCTTCGTCCTGTTATCTTCGTCCTCTTTTCTTCTTCCTCTTTTCTTCGTCCTCTTATCTTCTTCCTCCTTTCTTCTTCCTCTTATCTTCTTCCTCTTATCTTCGTCCTCTTATCTTCGTCCTCTTATCGGCGTCCTCTTATCTTCGTCCTCTAATCTTCGTCCTTCTTTTTGTCCTTGATAACAGGGGCAGGGTTTAGGACGAGAGGGGGGGGATATTTAAAACTTTAATCTTGAACTTGAAAATATTATCAAATATTATCTTTGATGCTGGAACCTTGGTTAGATTTAAAATATATATACACTCAGTACAGGGTGTCAAAAAAACGCTCTTTTAAACATTGTACGTAGCACTTCCATGGTTCAATTTTTAAAATTTTGGACATTTTTAAAATCTATGGAGTAATTTCGACCATGATTAGAGGAATGTAGCACAAAAGAAATAAGAACAGTTTATAATTTTACATTTTTGCTTGGTTGAACATTGCAATTGGACCATTCTAATAAGTTAACGAAAAATTATCATTGTAATCACTTTTTATTTCAATATAATTTTAGGGTTTACAATTACGCAAAAATGATATATTGATCATATAATGATAATCATAATGATAATTGACCTAAAGCATTATGTCTTGCATGGTGAATTTGCGCCCAACATAAAGTCATACAGATTGTGTGGCTAGCGATGGGCAATTGCTAGATTCGTTTTACAGAAACTTTTGATATTTTTAGATTATTAAAAGGTTTTACGACAATCTGAGAAGGGTCCAACGATTTAACATTGTATTCTGCAGAAGTTTGTTTTTATCAAACATGCAAATTTGTTATCCTAGGTGAAAATAAAAAGGCAAAAACGAAACTATCGTTTTTGGGTTCGTTTGTCATAAAACTTTTTAAAAGTTTCTGTAGAACGAATCTAGCTATTTCCCATCGCTATGTGTGACCCTTTCTTTGTGGTGCTCAAATGAAAGGAAATTTTTCTTCCTGGGTTGTAGACTAAGGTCTTGCCATTCTTCAATAATAGCTGTGCTTGTAGAACCTAATAAAATTCCAAAATACTAGATAATTCAAATTTATAAACTTAATTTAGCAAAAATCGCAAGTTTTGAAATATTCCTACATTTAAAATTTTATGCTTCGAGAATGTTCCACAAAGGAATTGAGTCTTTCTGACAAACACAAATTTCCTTATCCCTGTTTTTACTATGTGAAGATGTAGACCTTTGATATTTGCAAACTTTTTTAGTTGATCTTACAGAATTTATAGTTTGAAATATCTATGGTCTACAGCATTTTGTTTCAAAGATATAGAGATTAGAAAATCAAAGTTTGTTACAAAGACTCAATTCCTTTAAAAAATGTTCAAATTTTTTTTAAATTGATCCATGGTGAGTGCTAAACACCCTGTATACAGATTAGATATACAATATTAATCAATATTGTAGAACTAGGATGTTAGAACTAAACAGATTATTAAAATCTATATCTAAATTCAACCTTAAATAATTTTTACTTTTATACATTTCTTTTTTTTAAATATATTTTTATTCTTATTTTTTGAAAAGTTTCTATCTATCTATTTTTCAATCTATCTCTAGGTCTGTTTGCATAAGCAATAATATATAGTATGTTTATCTGTATAATTATTTTTTACGTCTAGTGTATGTATATATATGTGTATTGTATGAATTGTATAAGAATAATGAGAATAATGTGTGAAGACTATACAGGGTTGGTTGCTCACAGATATTGGATATTTACTTTTTTCTTCCTTCAGGGAAATATTTGGAAAATAATTACTCTCTTATAACACTTTTACTCATAACAAAATAGTGTTTTTGTTACCTCAATTTTTTCCGATTTCAGCTTGAACCAAACCGGTTTTTACTGTATCGCGAAGGACAAATCTGACTGTACTGTACTGTACTGTACTGTACTGTACTGTACTGTACTGTACTGTACCGTACAATGTACATATACCTAATTATAAAAGACCATGCATGACCCCATTAGCCTGGATCTAGTTTGAAGGATGGTTTGGACCGATCTAAATCATTTGGATATGATTATCACATGAACTTTCTTCCATCAACCCCACCCATCCTTTTAATCAATTTATCGCCTTTCTCTTAAAATCTACAGAACCCCAAAAATGTTTTTCAAAAACGCACAATTGTTTCTCATTCCCGGCAGTATATATATATATATAAGAAATTATACAATAAATCAACTCTTGAAAAAGAAATTTAAGAACCTTGCATCAACATATCTAAAATAACAAAAAATTTGTTTATGAAATTTTAGATTGCTTATTTGCGTAGTTTTAATTTTAAAATTCTTAGATGTCCAAGTTTTATTTTGCGGTTCATGGATTATTGGCAGAAAATACTGTTTGAATAGAAAATATATACTATTGCTAAATGATTTTGATGAAAACTTTTTTTAGTCATAAGTGCAGCCATGCAGTTAAAGCAACTTCAGCTATCCCTAAGGTAAAAAATTAATGATGAATGATGAATGATGAATGATGAATGATGAATGATGAATGATGAATGATGAATGATGAATGATGAATGATGAATGATGAATGATGAATGATGAATGATGAATGATGAATGATGAATGATGAATGATGAATGATGAACGATGAATGATGCCTTATGAATGATAAATGATAAATGTTGAATGATAAATGATGAATGATGAATGATAATGATGAATGATAATGATAAATGATAAATGATGAACGTGAATATGGAATGATGAATATCTCAGGATGAGGTCACTGTACTCTGGACTGCTCCTGAGCATGGTGACGGATGTATTCAACTCAAGGCTATGGTTGTAGAAAGAAAAGACCTCTGGTATATGGACGACGGCGGCCTAACGCACACATTCTGCGAGGATGACTCTCCAATGGGACAACCTCCTCTTGTAGAACCCTGCTGTGCCTGCCACGAGGCCAAATATGAGGTCATTTTCGAGGGTCTTTGGTCCAGACATACACACCCTAAGGACTATCCTATCGATGAGTGGAAAACACAGTTCTCCCATATGATCGGAGCCAGTCATAGTATAGATTATGATCTCTGGAAGTACAGTGAACCCTCCTCCCCTGCCCTCGCTCTACTGGCAGAGGAAGGTAAGACCAAGAAACTGGAGATCGATATGAAAAGGTTCAGTAAGAATATCCGGAGTGTGATAAAAGCACGCGGTCTTCAGCAACGATCAAACGTGGTCGGACGCACGTTTGCAGTTTTCCGAATGGATCCCACGAACCATCTCTTGTCTCTGGTTTCCAAGATGATCCCTAGTCCGGATTGGATTGTCGGAGTATCGATGGAGAATCTTTGTCTAGCCAATTGCTCCTGGGTTGACAGCAGGGTTGTGGATCTATATCCATGGGATGCCGGAGTACGGAGCGGGATGACGTATAACGATCCTGGAGATTACACCACGCCCAAGGAGAGTATTCACAGAATTACAGCTTGTAACCCAGACTCAGACGAGTCTCCGTTCTTTGATCCAAGCTGTGCTCCTCTCAAACCCGTAGCAAGATTACATATTCTCAAGCAGCGTGAGTACAAGAAGCAGTGTAGTGGGGGACAGGATCAAGGAATCCCTCTTAATCCATCCTGGGGTAATCCTAACACTCCCATTGGAAATAACGAGGACGTTTACTCCGGTACCGGGATCGGACCAGCGGAGGAGATCTCAACCGGAGAATCCTACGGAGATTACGGAAACTCCGTAACCTACAACGATGTTGGTTCCAGTAATACCAACTCCTACTCCGACAACTCCTACAGCTCTAGCTACGGATCCAACGGTGACCTCTGTCAGATGAAGGAATGGACCACCTGGAGCGAATGCAGCCAGACCTGTGGCATGGGTTCTCAGTCCAGAACCCGAGTTTACGTCAATCCTATCGGATCTAAGATTGCAAACTGTCCGGAGGAGAAACTTTTCTCTAAACGAACCTGTCAGAATAGATCTCCATGTCCATCTAGATCATACGGAGGAAACTACGATCCGTTCTTTGGTGACGACGAGTTAAGCCAGGCCGGAATCTCGTCCCCGTGGCACAGACGAGGGCTGTCGTCCGACAACCTAAAGAAGGACGAAACCCTAGATCTGAGTGCTAAGTCCTATATATATGATGGAAAGAAAAAGGTAAACTTCAAATTTGATAAAAAATAGCAAATTTTTTTTCTTCATTTTTTAGAGTGGGACAACCTCGTATACGTATGAATCCGTCCCTGATCCTGAACCTTACTCCGACCCCTACCATGATCCCTACAATAAACACTCCGGGTACGCTAAACAGAAAGGATATCCTCCCAAAACCAACAATCCTGGATCATCTAGATACAACCCTTATAAGGTATCTAACTTTAAAGGTCTAAAGGAATTGAGTCTTTGCCGCAAACTCAAATTTCTAATCCCAATATCTTTAACCCCAATGCTAGGAATTCTGTTAGATCGAATAATATAAGTTTGAAATACCATATTAGGTTCTAAAGAAATAAGGATTAGAAAGTTAAAGTTTGTTGCAAAAAATTCCTTTCGGATTTGAAGAAAAAGCAAACTAAGAAAACAAAACAAATGTTAATGATCAATTCAAGTTTTGCAGCTTTGTAAACTCAACTTATGCGCAGATTCCCGACTGCAGATTATCTAATTTAATTTCAAGATTTATCTTGTATAACCTTGACTGCATTGACATGTGAAGATTGCGGATTTTCATTTTGATACATATTTGACAAATATTCAAAATATTCATTTTCCTTACATATTTCCTGATTAGAGGGGGGGGGGGGGAGACCTTTGGACAACGGGTGTCAGGCCAGGGGGGGGGGGTTAAAGGGTTTTTAAACACACATGTTCCTCTAATATATGTCATTTATCATAAGTAACGGTATTAAAAGTGTAAATATTAGGATAAGATTTAGAATTTTCAAGTATTAAAAACATGATATTAATAATGTGTTATAATTTCTCCTTTATGTATCTTTACCATACAGTTTGTTTCCGCTTAGTAATTTTTGTTTAATCTATTTTGTTAAACATTTTTATAACATATAAACTTAATAACTTAAAAATTATTATTTTCAAAGATTTTTTTAACTTTTGGGGAGATTACATATATTAAGATGTGACTTTGAAGTACATAAAAATAGGATCGGATAAAAAAAATCAACTTTTAATATTAAAGAGGCAAAATCTCTGGTTTAATCTCTTTAATTTGCATTTAGATGAAATGACATAAGAACAGCCAATGTTCACAACCGACCTAGTTAATCTATATAATAGGAATATATTTAAAACATCTCTGTAAATTTATATCTTTCAAGATGAAAAATGTCGTCTTATGCGCAATCTATCTTTATTTATGCTGCATATGGTTTAAGGTTTTTTTCACAGCTCACTTTATCTTTACAAAATTGTTTTTAACAATGTTTGAATAAGAATGGTTGCTAACTAACTTTCTTTTTAAATAGTTTGAATTGAAACCCTGAAAATAAATTTGACAAAATATTTACTGCTGTTTGTTGGAGAAATGATGCTCCTTAACTCTATTCTGGTTCAGTAGTCGGATTTGGTTTCAATCGTAACTGAAGGTTCTAAGATTAATCAAGATAATTGAAGAAAAAAAATGTTGGAGAAAAAAATGTTGATTTTTTTTAGCCTATGTCACCCCTTGGCTACCCATGAGTTTCTTAAAAAAATGTTAGCTCATCCAACTCATCAAAATAACTTTTAGTTTTCAATTTTAGGATTTCCAAATAATGCTAGTTTTTTTAACAAAGACGATTGACGAACTCGAATTCGTCACTCAATTCCCAAGTTTATTGGGACACATGTATGATTAAAGGGACTGCAGTAAAGGAAAAGGGGCTATAGGCTGGCACAGTAATACATGATGGTTTCTAGACTTTAACTTAAATCCCAACATTAGTTCATATGTTTTATGATGTTTGACACCATTATTCCTCTAGTTAAATCCCAACATTAGTTCATATGTTTTATGATGTTTGACATCATTATTCCTCTACCAACATTAGTTCATATGTTTTATGATGTTTGACACCATTATTTAACTTAAATCCCAACATTAGTTCATATGTTTTATGATGTTTGACACCATTATTCCTCTAGTTAAAAACATTAGTTCATATGTTTTATGATGGTTGACACCATTATTCCTCTAGTTAAAAAGGAAATATATTAATGTCCATGGCTAACACCTAGGGGGGGGGGCACTGGGTAAAGTGCCCCTCTTTTTCCAGAAAAGAAGAGAAAGAAGATATTCCACTGCAGAAGCCTGAAAATCTCACGTTTTCTCGGCCTAAAGAAAAAGAATATTGTAGTTCAACCAATACCTTCACCCATACCGCGTAATCGCCCATTATTTGGGGGGGGGGAGAGTGTCGTATAAGAGGGGGGGGGTGGACTCATTCTATTGTAAATTCAATACCTTTGGTATTTCAAACTATGAAATCTGCTAAATCAAGAAGTCTAAATCAAAGGTTTACACCATAAGGATGCAAATACATAGAGATTCATTTTTAGCTTTTTGGAAGCAGATTGAAGTTTTGCAAAGAAATTTTCCTAATTACTTACAAAATGATTTGCACATTTTAAGTTTTTCTTAATTACGTATCAGGTTTTTAAAATTTTTGCACAAATTTTTGCACAAATTTTTGCACATTTGAAATGGCATGGTCGAGGGCTTTTTAAAAATGTATATTTCATTTTAAGACTAAAGACAAAATTTGTCAGGTGATTCTGCAACTGTAGAGTGACTAGTCCGATCATAACGGTACTAAACCTTTGTCTGATCAGGGATGAATGAGATATTTTTATTTGTCTAGCTAAACATCATCATTTTCAATTGTGGTTTCTGTATAAAGGTAGCCTGTGCAATTAAGACTAGCTATTTTTAGGTTTAAAGGATACAGTTGTAAATTAGGTATGAAAATGAACATATGTTAATGTATTATGTATAGTTTCATTTGAAAATACATCATCTGAGATGGAATTTAAAGAATTTAAGCCGCGGTTTAAATCCGCCAAAACCCGGTTTAAATCAAGCGCCGGTTTAAATCTTGAAACATTTGATACAATTTTAAGTGGAACCAACCATATTTAAACCGCGGCTTAAATTTAAACCGCCGCTCAAATTCATTAAATTCGGCCACTGTCCTTTTAATTCTAAATATGTCTCAATGTTTGTTTTGTAGGAGATGGGATTTTATGGATATACTTACGGGGGTCCTTCTACTCATGGTCTATACAGTAATCCTGCAGCTTATCAACCAATAACTCAAGATCTGAATATGCTTGGACAGCTACAGGTATAGGATCAAGATCAGGATCAAGATCAGGATCAAGATCAGGATCAAGATCAGGATCAAGATCAGGATCAAGATCAGGATCAAGATCAGGATCAAGATCAGGATCAAGATCAGGATCAAGATTATGTATATCTAGGGTGATTCTACAAGTAGCTCCTGTGAGACTGAGGAGTGGGGAGACTGGTCTGATTGTTCATCTGAATGTGGGGACGGAACCAGGTGAAAGAAATATTAAAAGTTATAAAAAAAACATTGAAAAAAATATTAAAAAAATATCCGGCCATATTATTTGTCTCGAACATTTAGTTTATATAAGCCTTTTTTATAGTATGGATGTAAAAAGGAGAATTTAAAAGATCCCGGTTAAAATATCCAAATGGGTAAAAATATCCAAATGGGTTAAAAAAGATATGTAAAGAAACTGTGAGTGCATGTAAATTAAACTTTATTTTAACAACTTTTGATAAAAATTGTAAAATATGGAAATGTTTACCGTCGTCTTCATTCATTCTTTTTGTCGTGGAATGTGGCTAGATATTTTGTAATTTGTAGTTTTTATAACTGTTTTCTGACAAATGTTTACGAGTCAAAACTTTTGAATTGTGAACACTGGGATTTAGTTATTTCCTCTGAGATAACCTGTGGTCGGAACATCTACCAGAGATAACTATAATTGATTAAGTAAATTGACATAGAAGTTATTAAAAGTTGCTACAGTGGATATCGGGATCAAGTGTTGTGAAGATTCGCGTTTTTTCAAACACAAAAAAATACTTTAAGGCACTATTATAGGAATAAAACAGCAAATAAAACTTAAAAAGCAACAATTTTTTCCCTGTTTAATGGTTATTACTAGAAAAGAAGAATAACCATGTGTTGCTAATAATATTAAGATACAAAAGTAAATAAATATTTCTAGGTCTCGTAAAAGATATTACAAGGATCAGGATACAGCAACCTGCTCCGAGGAACTTTATCAATCAGAGCTCTGTCATGAATCCTTCGGATGTGAGGAACCAACAGCTGACCTTCCTTCTCCACAGAGGAGAACCAGGTGAGAAACTAAAGGGACTGTTACGGGTAAATTCTAGGTACTCTCTATTCAAAGACAGACATGTACAGTGTACACCTTTACCTGATCTTCAATGAGGGAAAAGTTGTAGAACTTTTTTTATCAAGTGTCTTCCGCATAAGATTATACAGTTTAACGGGTTCCCTTGTGAATTGGAGATTCCGCTCTATAATCAGGGTTACTTGAAATTATGTCTGCAGTCCCATTATAGAATAGGGTTAAAAATATGGGTTTATACTTCAAAGTTATTGTAAAAAGACATTATAAAATTTGTCACAAGCTTTTCACAATAAAAGTAACTGAGCACTCGAGTTTTCTAATTCTTAAATCTTGACAACTTAATATTGCAAACCTTTGATATTTCAAAATTAGACTTTCGTATTTAACAGTATTCAGAGTTTTTATTATTAAGGGCCTGTGCGTGTAATTTGTCGACAAATATATAGGGTTAGAACATTAGAGTTGGGCTATGAATCTTGTGGTACTCAAGTCTCCAAAGCACTGTAAACTCTGGGACTTAAGACTTCCAAGCACTGTAAACTCCGGTACTCAAACATCCCAAGCACTGTAGACTTTGGTACTCAAGTCTCCCAAGCACTGTAAACTCCGGTACTTAAGTCTCTCAAGCACTTTAAACTCCGCTACTCAAGTCTTCCAAGAAATGTAAGCTCCGGTGCTCAAGTCTCCCAAGCACTGTCAACTCTGGTACTCAAGTCTCTCAAGCACTGTAAACTCCGCTACTCAAGTCTCCCAAGCACTGTAAACTCCAGTACTCAAGTCTCCCAAGCACTGTAAACTCCGGTACTCAAGTCTCCCAAGCACTGTAAACTCCGGTACTCAAGTCTCTCAAGAACTGTAAACTCCGCTACTCAAGTCTCCCAAGCACTGTAAACTCCGGTACTCAAGTCTCCCAAGCACTATAAACTCCGGTTCATTCCAAAAACCGGGCCAACTTTTCACCAGCAAATAGAAGCTGTACGGTACAATTACAGACTTTTTACCAGGACTGTACACTAAATAAATGATCCCCTTCTAGCGAAATTTATGTAAAGGATCAAACCAAATAGATTATCAAGTACAATAGGTGGCAATAGAGAAATGTTATAGAAATAGAGGTCGTTATTGATGGGACGCCAAATGGAGGTCGGATATATGTGTCAATATCAACACATCATTTATGGGGTAGCAAAAAAATTGAAGCATGTCTGATTAACTTAAAGTAATTGAATTAGAGGAAGAAAGTGGTATTTTCCCATATTTTCTGAATTCATGGAGGTCAAAATGGAGGTCAATGACCTCCGAGTTCAAATTTTCTTCATGATCCATGTAGATGTTCAAAATTAGAGGCTGCATGTAAAAGTTTAGCTTTCTATCTCAATTTTTAGTGTCGAATTGCCCCCCTCCTTATACGTCACAAGTGTCAAATATAACAAGGAAGAGAACATTTTCTCCCATTAGTTGACATGTTTTCCAAGATTAAATAAAAAAGTGTAAAAACAGAAAATAAAGAACTCAAAATTGCACTTATTTCACTGCAAATAAGTACTGTTTCACTACTATCTTTAATAATTTTGTCGGACACACAAAACTGTTGACACTTGTGACGTAAGAATACAGCTGTACTGGAAGGGTACAAATTCTACGTTGCCATCTATTGTGCTTGATAATCTATCTGGATCAAACTAATTCGGCACAGTAAAAGATTTATTTTCTTAATCTAGATATGAGAAGAAACAGTCCTATACCTCAGAGGATCCACAGTGCGGAGTAGCACAGTGGAGTGAGTGGAGTCCTTGCAGTGTTTCTTGTGGCCATGGATATAATATTAGGTAACAGGGATATAAATTAGGTAACATGGATATTCTATTAGGTAACATGGATATACTATTTGGTAAAATGGATATAATATTAGGTAACATGTATATAATATTAGGTAAAATGGTTTTACTATTTGGTAACATGGATATAATATTAGGTAACATAAGACATAATATTAGGTAACTTGGATATTCTATTAGGTAACATGGATATTCTATTAGGTAACATGGATATAATATTAGATAATATGGATATTTTTTGGTAACAGGGATATAATATTAGGTAACGTTAAGGCATAATATTAGGTAACTTGGATATTCTATTAGGTAACATGGATATAATATTAGGTAACATGGTTATACTATTTGGTAACAGGGATATAATACTAGGTAACATGGATATAATATTAGGTAACATGGATATAATATTAGGAAAAACGGTAATCTATATATATAAAGTTGTAATCTCTGTTTGTCCGTCAGTTTGTTTGTTTGTCCGATCATAACGCAGGAACCCCTGGACCGTTTTGCCTCAAATTTTGATTGGGGAACTCGGAAGACCCAAAGGAATTTTCTTAGTTTGGGTATTGAGATTCTAACATGAGTGGGTCGGTTTTAATAGCGAAAATTTATTTTCCCGGTAAAATCGTTCCAGTGCGGGTAAACGGCGGGAGTAATTTTAGCAACCTTGGCAGCGCTAGGTTCCCAAGCTAGTACATTATAAAACAATCATGAATTGATATCATGAATAAAGGATATTATTTGTTTATGCATTTTGTATAACATAGAAATTTATTTTTACCATTATATATATTCTTGTAATCCAATCCTTCTCTCATGAATACTTATCTTTATTTTATATATTCGGTTAGACATATTTAATATTGTATTACACATTATATTGGACATATTCTCTTCTCTTTTTATTATACCTTAACATATAGTTACTATTTATCTAATAACGAAATATATTGGAAATTCAGAGCTCTCAGTGCCTCCTACTAATTACTATTAATTTTTGCTAAACAAATTTTTGCGAACAAAATTTGACGGTTAAGGGAGTGATTAACCAGTACTGATGGGCTCAAAACCTTGGTCCGTTTTAAAACACTTAAAGTTTTTGCGAGGCTCTGCACAAGAATCTGTGTTGTTTTTTTTTATTTTGAAATTGCATGCTAGACAATTATTTTAATTATATTAAAGTTTGCTTTTATTTCATTATGCAAATTATTTAATTTTATTAATATCGTTTTTCATTTTTCGTATTACCAGGAGATGTAGTTATTTTTATAATAATTTTTTTTCAAAAATTAGCTTAAAAACTTTTATTTGAAGGAAAATCCAATTGATTAGTTCGTCTCGTGATATTTTGAAACGTGTGTTTGTCCTCTAACTTATCAATTATACAGAGTAAAAAGTAACGCTGTTTGAAAGGATCGATGAGGCCAAGGAGAATTGAATTCTCCTTGGATGAGGCTAAACATTCTAATCCTATTTGTTCATGCAAAGGCGCAATTAATAAATCTTATGTAATCCCCTTGTTTTATTAAACAATTGCTTTGGATGTTAAAAAAAATAAAGTTAATTGTTTATAGTCTCCACTTTCCCATCAAGCGATTTTGAAATTTTTATTATTTCTAGGAATTTTTTTTTATAAACATTTGTTTAGAACTCGGGTGTTTACACTCTCGTTTGTTCCTAACCGTGTTTGCGAGGGAGTGAGATTAACAGAGAAGAAGGATTGTCGTCTTCCAACCTGCTGGAACTCTAGGACCACGTTGGATTACTACGATGATGTGGCGCCAAGCTATGCTCTTCATGATTCGCTGGTAACCCATAGAAAATAGGAGCAAGATATTTGGTTGCTCCAAACTATTCATGAATAATAGAGCTTATCATTTAAAATCACAAACCTGTTCTAACTTTAAAAATAAAGGAGCTTATCGATTAAAATCGAAAGCCTGTTCTAACTTAAAAAATAATGGAACTTATCAATTAAGATCGAAAGCCTGTTCTAACTTAAAAAATAATGGAGCTTATCAATTAAAATCGTTAAACTGCGCTAATTGTTATAATAATGAAGCTACAGAGCGTTCCATATCATATCGAAATATCACCAAGCTTTAAAGCCCAAATACGCACATAATACTCTAAAGAAACTAGTATTTTCTGCATGCTAATTTTTTTTTAGACTTATACAATTTTTTAAAATAATGAAATCTTTTTAAATCTTTTGATTTTTACCGGAAATCGCAATTTAGAGCTATAAACGATCTAATATGATGTGGCACACCTTATTTTAGATAAATACAGTTTATTGCTAAAATACATTGTATCTGTCTGTGTACAGAACAAGTTTACAATTACAATTGATGATTATTTTAACAGTACAAGTATAAAGCAATTAGGTGGAAAATAGTGCTTGGCTGTTTTGATTATTTTTTCCACCTAATTTCAAAAATAATGACAACAAATATTTCAATTAGATAGATTTGAGGAGAAGTATTATTTTGGAATGAAAAGTGTATTTCATCTCTTTGTAGAAACATGAATGAGCTCTGAGTCCTGATATCACAACTTTTAAACCATGAAAAGAATTTCTAGTACAGTGCTCGGGTTTATATCAATACAATTGAGACGACTTTTTAAATTTTTGATTTATAAAAAGCTTTTATCAAATTACAGGTTTACATATAAACAAAGTGAAGCTGTTTATTGACAGCCTCTCTTTGTTTCCCTGTTTATATGTATATCCATGCTGTTTGAAAGCTTGGTAGAACTCACAAATTGAAATCAAACGTCGTCTTCATTGTATTCATATATACGTCGACGTATGATGGCAAAGTTCACAAGTCACTTAACTTCAAATTCTAGGATCCAATGATGATTAACTTAATACGAATCGCTTTCTTAATAGATTAATATAAACACAAGTTTTGACCTCAGAATACTGTTTTCTTGTATTTTTTCGCGACAGTGCTCATTTACTTGCCTAGAACTATTTCTAAAGTTCAAATCCCAAAACTGAATATTATGTTTACAAACACTTTAATATTTTTTAGGATTCTGATCCTGTAGTAGAGGTTATGGATGAACCAAAACCTAAGGAGCCATATTGTCAGGAGGACCCGGATCCAGGACCATGTCGGATGGAGGTTAGAGATAAATATCATAAATATTTTTTAAGTAATTTTCTAATCCCAATATCTTTGCTACCCAATGTCGTATACCTTTGATATTTCAAACTATGAACTCTGTTAGACCAAATAATCTAAGTTTGAAGTATCAAAGATTTACATCATCAGATAGAGGGATTAGACAATTTGAGTTTGTGACAAAAACTCAGTTCCTTTATACGGCATATTCCCTTATACATAAGATTCTCTCATCTCTGCAACTGTAAACTGGCTTCGTTCGTTGCCATGTCAATAAATAGGTCATTAGAATACTATATTTAAGACAAAAAACTTAATTTCAGGTCGTCTTTACAGTTTAATCCTGTGTGGGTAACCATGTAGGGCCCATACAACTGTGGAATCGGAAAAATACTTAGATTTTAGTTATGATTTTAAATCTATATAATAAAAAAAGACATTCGTATATATATATATATATATATAAATATATATATATATATGTTGCCTATAGCAGATTGGGTTGACATTTTTTGTGGACACTCAGGGGCGGTCTGGGGTTGTAATTGGCTAAATAAAATACAAAAAAATGTTCCAAATATTTTTTTTCCAAATTTTTTTTCTCCACAGGCAACGCCGGGCCCTTCAGCTATTATTCAATTAAATATGAAACACTGCAAATGTACAGTGTAAGATGGCTTACAAAGTACTGGCAAAACACTATATTTTTTAAATAAATACACATAATTAATTGGTTAAATGTCGTCTTCCTCGTCCACTGTTTTCGTGTTTAATTTTTCCTATCTATAATCTTTTTTAAAATACCAAGGGGAATATTGCAGTACAAAAAAATTGTTTTGATGTAAATATGATTTGTCAAATTGTAATACGGGAGAAGGGAAAGACGTATGTAACTTCGAGTAAGCAAAAATTATGGAGTTATTCCTTTATTTCTATCTGAAAAATGATTATTTTCAACTGCATTTCTCTTTACTATTGACTTTCGTGTTAACGCTTTACAGACAATGAAGGAGATTAACAGAAATGAACACTTTTTAAACGATATTAATAAACAACGATATCTCCATCTTGTCTTCAATAAAGGTTTTAAATTGTAAATTGAAAATACTATTTAGATGTAGATTTACATTGAGTATTGATAAAAATTTAAACTTCCAAAAGGAGGTTGTCAATACACACCCAGGCTATCCGTCTTTAGTATTGAAAGTTTCAAGTGATTTAGTGACATGTATTGTAAATTCTAGATCATTCCTCAACCTTACAGCATTTACCTTTACAAACCTCACTTTAAACTTTATTTTACCATTACTAGATTTTTCATAGTTTATTTTATTATTTTTACAACATTCACATTCTTTTGAAATTCTATGTCATGGAAACTATGACTACAAAAATATTTAACCCTAACCCCCCCCAGCCTATTTACGGCCGGTTCAGGATATTTTTCAAGGTGAAATATATCCCCAACATCTCTTTTTTGTGAAAATTGTTAATTCAAAAAGATGGATAGAAGGAAAAATAGAATTTAATGAGAATTGAAATATTTGTTTTAATAAAAAAGATATGAATAAAATGTATTTCTTTGAGTGAAGAATAGATTAAATCGTAAAGAAAACAAAGTTTGAAACTTTTAAAATGAGTTTATCTTTATCTCACCAGAACAATTCTTTTCTTTAAATTTCATTTATTTCATCTGATTATGAAGAATAAATCTACATAGCTATGAGAGGGGAAGTGCTTTTATGAGTAACTCCTCCCCCCTAAATTTGTGAAATCTCACGCACCTCTGCCCCTTTAGTAAAAGTAAATTCAACCTATATGAAGCATAAAGTTTGTTGCACCGACTAGTCCTGTTCATAGAGCTAGGTACAGTAAAAACTGGGACCGGAAAGGTTGACCCGGCTCGGAAATTCAAATGTACTACGCGTACGGCTGCCCGTGCATGATCTATAGTAATTTAGTAAAAATAATTTTGATTTGTGCACTTAAGCGAGCGATAAAATATATGAACGATTTGGAAAAGGGTGGGTCTGGAAAAATAAGAAGGGGGATAGATTGGATAAATGACATGGTTTTAGTGGACATGCAAACGTCGGATAAAATAAAAGTATTATTTAGAACATTTCAATTTTTCGTAAATATTCTCTTTAATTCATTAACCAGGGTTGTTAATGAAAATTATTCATATTTTGTGATATTTTCCAATTCCAATTCTAGTCTTTCTGAGAAATCAAATTGTGAAATGCATGACAAAAAATGAAAAACCCAATCAGAAACAATTATCACAATATCAAAATTACATCAAATTAAATTCTGAAAAAATTGTGAAATAAAATGAGATTTTCAATAAAGTAATCTACATTTTCTCCGTATCAAGATCTGTTTATTCTGTAAATATGTATAATCTCTGTATCCAGATCTGTTTATTCTGTAAATATGTATAATCTTTGTATCCAGATCTGTTTATTCTGTAAATATAAATAATCTCTGTATCTAGCCCTGTTTTCTCTGTAAATATATATAATCTCTGTATCTGTATCCTCTATAAATCTATATTCTCTCTGTATCTGAATCCTCTATAAATCTATATAATCTCTGTATCTGTATCCTCTATAAATCTATATAATCTCTGTATCTGTATCCTCTATAAATCTATATAATCTCTGTATATGTATCCTCTGTAAATCTATGTAAGCTCTGTATCTGTATCCTCTATAAATCTATATTCTCTGTGTATATAGTTCTCGAGATGGTATTATGACTGGAAGGAAGAGAACTGTGTAGAGTTTAAATACTCCGGCTGTGGAGGAAACAGAAATAGTTTTGTAACTCTTCAATCCTGCCTGGAGTCCTGCCATAACGATGGGTAAGAATAATTTCTGATTCCTGCCTATTAATTACACCAGAAACCAGAAGGGGATGATTTATTGGTTTATTGGTGTATTGTCCTGTAATCCCGGCCATTAAGTCTCTCCGTTTAAGAAATAAATAATCCTAGTTTTTTGTGTCACCCTGTATTAATACTCATTACTTTTACTCACTGATTCCCTCTGTTTTGATAATTTTATTGAAGGATTCACCCTGTAGTAATACTCATTACTTTTACTTACTGATTCACCCTGTATTGATAATTTTATTGTAGGATTCACCTTGTATTGACATCTTTGATAATGGATTCACCCTGTATTGATATCTTTAATTTTGGATTCACCCTGTATTGACATCTTTGATAATTGATTCACCCTGTATTGATATCTTTAATAATGGATTCACCCTGTATTAATATCTTTAATAATGGATTCACTCTTTATTTGATATCTTTAATAATGGATTCACCCTGTATCGATATCTTTAATAATGGATTCACCCTGTATTATCATTATTCAACCATTAAGCTGAGATTACCGTTTTACAGACAGCGATAAATCTTTGTTTGTGGTCTACAGCATACAGTGGTTTATACATTTATTTATATATTTATTTATTTATACAGGCTTTATTAATAATTGGAAGCTATTATCCTAAACTACTATGTTTTACAGTAGGAATCTAGTATCCTAAACTACACATGTATACAGTAGGAAGCTATGATCCTAAACTACTATGTTTTACAGTAGGAAGCTAGTATCCTAAACTACTATGTTTTACAGTAGGAAGCTAGTATCCTAACTACACATGTATACAGAAGAAAGCTAATATCCTAAACTACTATGTTATACAGTAGGTAGTTGGTATCCTGAACTACACTTCTATACAGTAGGAAGCTATTATCCTAAACTACTTTGTTTTACAGTAGGAAGCTAGTATCCTAAACTACTATGTTTTACAGTAGGAAGCTAGTATCCTAAACTTCACATGTATACAGTAGGAAGCTATTATCCTAAACTACTATGTTATACAGTAGGTAGCTGGTATCCTGAACTACACATGTATACAGTAGGAAGCTAGTATCCTAAACTACTACAGGGTGTCCCACATCAAATTAGACCGCGTCAATGGGTCTAAATTACGATTTGGGGGACAAATCAGAAAATTTAAGAAGAATAAATCATTTAAAAAAATTTAATAAGGCTAATAGAAAATTTTGTTGGCAGAAAATGCTAGATTTTTCGCGTATTATGTGCGTATTTTGGCGTTAAAAATTGTTGGTAATCTAATATGATATGGGACGCTCTGTATGTTTTACAGTAGGAAGCTAGTATCCTAACTACACATGTATACAGTAGGAAGCTAATATCCTAAACTACTATGTTATACAGTAGGTAGCTAGTATCCTGAACTACACATGTATACAGTAGGAAGCTATTATCCTAAACTACTATGTTTTACAGTAGGAATCTTGTATCCTAAACTACACATGTATACAGTAGGAAGCTATTATTCTAAACTACTATGTTTATCAGTAGGAAGCTATTATCCTAAACCACTATGTTATACAGTAGGAAGCTAGTATCCTAAACTACACATGTATATAGTAGGAAGCTAGTATCCCTAAACTACTATGTATACAGAAGGAAGCTAGTATCCTAAACTACACATGTATACAGTAGGAAGCTAGTATCCCTAAACTACTATGTTATACAGTAGGAAGAGCGCTTTCAAAGATTTGATGTCTATGTCTCTGGTGAGAGAAGATTACCAGGCAGATTCTCCTCAACGAGTTCTTGTAGACGCTCCTGTAGAGGTCCCCTGTCAGGTCAGATCTTTTAGAAAAATAAATATTTCAAAAGGATTAAGAAAAATGTTGAAATTCTGCCAGGTATCTGATTGGTCAGATTGGTCAGCTTGCTCTGTATCCTGTGGACGAGGTTGGGCAACAAAAACACGGGAAATTATTGCGGAACCACAAAATGGCGGTCGCGCTTGCCCGCGGAAACTATCTAAGAGGAAGAAATGCCGCGGAGATGCGTGTGCAACCCGTCCTTCTGATTGGTATCAAGGAAACTGGCGAATGCTCCAAGATGATGATGATAATGATATCTAAGATAATCGCTGCAGCAACAAATTTAAACTTTTCCGCTTCCGAATTTCTTCAATTTTTGTAGCAGTGTGAGTTTGATATTATAAGCAAAGCTTTTTCTTGCCTTATATTTTCATTAAAGTGTATGCATTCATGCATTTAATATTTAACTTAATAATTGTGTGCCAGGGATGTAAACAACCTTTATTTACGGGGACTGCATTATCTTATATTTATCCATGTTTTTATAATTCTAATATGTATTCTCAACTACTTCAAAACTTATATATCATAAAGAAAGTTTATTAACTAATAAATAAATAAATTAGCATACAACTTTACAATAGCTGTCATAGTTTAATTGTTCATTGCTCAATGCTCAGCCTTCAAATCTCCACGTTCCGCGCTTCGGCAACATTCTCATAAATGCGCGCGGTAAACTCTTCAAGCTACACACTGTACTCTCTGTACTCTTTGTACTCTCTGTGCAGGAATTAGTTTAAACTCCACTCAAATATTTGCTTCCCACAAGGCAAGTTCTGTATTTACAATTTCTTTATAGAACTCCTGAGACTCTAGGGAAGGTAGGAGGGATCCCAAGGAGCGGAAATGTAGAGCTATAACGGCGGTAGTATCCTGGGTTAAAAACTCCAGTTGATCCAGTATATCAGGTTGTTTTCTAATCTCAAATATACTTGGATAGCTAGCGAAGGGAAGTTGTTTAAATACACGTCCCTTTAAGAAGTCTCCAACCCTGTTATCCCCGCTAGCGACAAGAACTTTACCATTCTCCTTGACCACCCAGGGGGCGAGGTAGGCGTCGTAGATGTCGTCGAACTTGGTCACCTTCTTTTCAACTAACACGTCGTTCTTAGCCTTGATATACATTCCTCGGTCTAGAGCTAGGACCTGGTATACAGCATCTCCTACAGTCAAGGACTCAATATAATGACTTCCATGATTCTGTACAAACTGTTCTACACTCTCCTTATCTCCAGATCGAATTCTTTGAAACGCGTCGGAGGCGTCGGGTTTTAACTGAGGCGTACCTTCAATCTTCAGGGTAGCCTTGGGCTTAGCCAGCTTTACAAGAACAAACCCTGCGTCGGATTTGAGAATGCTCTCGCTGATCCCGAAATATTTGACGGTGGTTGGAGTTCTCCAGCTGCCAGTGAACATTCGGTAGGGTTCTCGAACCCCTTCGGCATCAAAATCGTGAAAATAGTGCTTCATTAGATCGTCCAAATCGTCGCAGAAATAAATCTGAAACTGATCCTGGAACCTGTTAGCCTGAGGCAGAGTGATTTGTCGGACGGACTCGGATGTGAATATTTTTGAAGTGGGTTCGCGGATTACCCAAGTTCCGAAGTCGTCACGTGGAACCACTCGCACAGACAAAGAGAAAAATCCAAATCTGAAAATATAATGGTTTGAGAATATTATAGAACGGGGTTTAACAAGAACATAAGATGAATATAAAGATATTTAAACTTACATTCGAGAACAGTAGAAAATAAAAAAAAGATCTGAAAAAATATAAAAAACAGAATTGGATTAAAGTAAGAATAGGAAAGAAAATAATACAAAAGTATAGAGAAGAATAGAATAATTATAGAATATAATACAATAGAATAGTATAGAATAGAACAGAATAGAATAGAATAGAATAGAGTAGAATAGAATAGAATAAAATAAAATAGAATAGAATTCAATAGAATAGAATAGAATAGAATAGAATATAATAGAATAGAACAGAATAGAATTGAATGGAATAAAATAAATAGAATATAATAGAATAGAACAGAATAGAATTGAATGGAATAAAATATAATAGAATATGATATAATATAATAGAATAGAATAGAATAGAATAGGATAGAATAGAATAGAATAATTATAGAATAGAATAGAATAGAATAGAATAGAATAGAATAGAACAGAATGGAATAAAAAGAAAAATCTATGTTCTTGATCCATTGTTTTATTTGTTTTTTATCTACATTGTATAGTTTCCTTCATTATTTTATATAGGATGTATTTATTCTTTAGATTAAATACTTATTATTAATACACATTTTTACATTTAAGATTCAAGACAAAAAGTAAATTCTAGGTTGTAACAAGAATAAGTGAAACCTATCAGAAACTTTAATCTAAATATTAAATAAATTTGTTTGATTAATTTCGTTTTCATTTGAGTGTATTTAAAAACGAATGCATTTTCAGGAATTATGATTTCAAGGTTAGAATAGAAATATCATTTCAGACTCAAAACCGTGAAATTTCAAAACAAAACACAAAGAGCGTGACGGCTTAGCAATTACGGTATGTTGTTGTGTTTTTTATTATAAATTCCGGGAAATAACATTATCAGTAATGAAGAATCTTCGTCTCGTCTTACATCATAATGATGCAACAGTTTTTTACAAAAGAATATAAAAAATTTTGTTGGAATTTTTAAGGTTTTCGAATTTTCATTCAAAAAATGATGAGTGAAACAAATAGAATGGATTTAAAGCGTAAATGTTAATGCCAAAAAATTGCTCATTGGTGAACGTTTTATTGTGTTGCAAAATCTACTAAAGCTAGAACCATTAATTGAATGATGGAAATAATAAATATAAATGCGGGAAACATTCATTTTGATTTTAATGTGAAATTGATCTAAAGATTAATTTTGTTGACGGATAGTAAATATTATTCAAGATGGCGGATTATATTATTCAAGATGGCGGATAATATTATTCAAGATGGCGGATAGTAAATATTATTCAAGCTGGCGGATAATATTATTCAAGATGGCGGATAGTAAATATTATTCAAGCTAGCGGATAATATTATTCAAGATGGCGGATAGTAATTATTATTCAAGATGGCAGATAATATTTTTCAAGATGGCGATAATATTATTCAAGATGGCGGATAATAAATATTATTCAAGATGGCGGATAATATTATTCAAGATGGCGGATAATGAAAAGAAAATGGCGATTTAGTAAAACTGGAGCTGAATAACCTGTAGAATAAATCTAGAGCTTCTCCTGCTGGTAGATCGAACTGCTGCGTGTCTTGTCTAGGTTCAGCTCTGGTAATCCCTTCCCTGGCCCCCAGGAGGAGAAGGTTCGAACTCTGGCGAGTTTGTCGAACCAACCTGGAGACAGGGGAACTGGAAACCAACCCAAGCAATAACACAATAACCAGCCTAAACAAAAATGATTTTTAAATTCAAGAAATGCTGTTTATACTTTCTCATTAATATATCATGTTTAATGGGTAAACCTTTGATATTTCAAACTAAATTATTATTTGAACGAATACAATTCATAGTTTGAAATATCTAAGAGCTATGATTATAATTTGAAAATCATTTGTGTCAAAGACTCAATTCCTTTAGAGATGTACAGTATACATTGTACATTCAAAATAGTTGTTTTTGTAAGAAATGTACTGCAAATTTAAATTTAACAAAGACAGTTTATATGTACGTACGATGATAACTAGTTTAAAGTGGAATTTAAGACTAAAACTATTTTTATTCCAGTATATACTGGTTATCAATTTACATTTGTTAAATATTTCTCAGGTTTGTTTGGTATAAATGGACCGTTAGCATAATTTTAAATGCCCCCCCATGAAAAAACTGTGTATTTTTATTTTAGGCTTTGCTGCGAAAGTTACTTGTGCATTTAAAAAATAAACGGTTCTAAAGGTACCGTTGTGAATTGGTCGCTTGAAACTTCATGTACAGCTCTTTTAAAGAGGTTCTAGTATTGCCATAATTTTGTGCAATTTCTAACAAAAATTACTGACTCCTTAGAACAGGAAGCTAAAGGTTACAATCCGAGGAACTATCTCTGCTTCCTCATTACAAATATCAAATGTTGCAAAAATATGAAACGTTAAAAGTTTAAAAAGAAGCGGAAGGTAATTATTAAAAAACATATGACAAGGGATATATAAGAATTATTAAAAGATATATTTATTCCTGAAACAAATAAAGTGTTTTTATTTTTCCAAAATATTTATAATTTTCCAAGTTGAGAGTTGAGAGTAACGGTATTATATTTATACAAATCAGGTTTTGGTATTATGACACACCCTGGTGCTCGGAGCTACTTGTAGTTTGGACAAACATGATATTTTACAATTTCATCTGTTTTATGATGTTGTTCTAACGTTGTTCTAGTCAAATACTTATAGAAGGCTCTTTTAAAGGGACGGACCGGCTATGTTAGGTAGTTAAACTGAGTTTGCGGTGTTGTGGACGAACTCTTTAGGATTCATTTGAGGCATAAAAACTTTTTAAAGATCTGTAAAGCCTGAGTTTGAGCTCAGTTCAATTACCTTACATAGCCGGTCTGTCCTTTTAAAGGGACGTTGTGAATAGCATGTATACTGAGTCACACTCAGAGTCAGGGCAGTTGGGAATTCAAATTTGTTCCTAGATTTAACGTCAAGATATTCAGTAGTTTGTTTCGTACTTTTTTTAAATAAAAAATGGCATTTATGTTAACATTGAAAATGCAACCCAGCCTAATCCAAGGAGTTTTTTTTGTCACAATCCCTGATTGAAATATCGATGGTATACATTATAGGGTTAAAAAGATATAAGTAGTGTTCTAATCTTCATTGCGGATTAAAACATTTGAGTTTGCGGATTAAAGACTCAAATCATTTCCGTGGGTTTGAGAACCTTATGTATACAGAGCTGGAAACTTTAGAATGGTGGATATCAGGATTAATGCTTAATCCTTTGTTTTTGTTAATCTCGAGACTTACATAATCTCGAGATTATGTTATTTTTGAGATTAAATATTTAGATCAACAAATTGGATTCTAAGAACGCCAGATTTGTTGGTTTTCTTGACTGAAAGGGCCCTCACTTAATTTCTTACCCATTTATTTATTAATACATTAGTTAAAATTGGTTTCAAAAGAATCTAAAACGTATTATTAAATATTTTTCCTCACCGATTACTTTACAAAATGGCCGACAACAAATTCTTGATTTGTTAGAAATTGCAGATTTCTCTCATGGGATAGAATTTATATACAAAGCTGTCATTGGTCAATACAATTTACGAAATATATTCCTGCACTTCATTGAAGAAAATAATGTAAGGATATCCAAAGAGAGAGAAAAAGAGTAGATTAAGTACTCAAATTAAAAGTTTCCACAGTGAATATTCGTATTAAGTAGTTGGGATTAAAGGTTATCCATTCTAAAGTTCCCAGCTCAGACCGTACTTATTAGGTGATGATAAATCTAATAAGCTGGATATCAAAGTTTCCTCTATCGGTAGAGGACATGTCCGACTCCTCACAACGGTATAAATTATTTGTGGTTTCTATATATCAGGACTTTTAGAATTCTACAGATTATACAAAAAATTGATTTGAAAATAACGACGATATCTCCCTCTTTACTGCTCAAGTAAGGTTCAAAAGGTTATCGTAGTAATTTGGGTTTACAACTAAATGGGGGGGCCGGGAAGGGGGGATGGGGGGCACTTTAAAGTGCCCCCCATCCCCCCAGTGCCTTTAAAGTGTTCTAATTTTTCTGAATCTCACTGCAGGGTTTAGAAGATTCTGAATCACCCTGCAGGGTTTAGAAGATTCTGAATCACCCTGCAGGGTTTAGAAGATTCTGAATCCCCCTGCAGAGTTTAGAAGATTCTGAATCTCCCTGGGTTTAGAAGATTCCGAATCTCCCTGGGTTTAGAAGATTCTAAGCAGAAGTACTTACATGTTGGTTCGTTGGCCGTAGCAGGCAGACTAAACATTATTCCAAGTATATACATTGCTGAAGGTTATTCCAAACCATAGCAGATAGATATACGCCAGGGGCACCAGGGGAGACAGAAGGGTGGGGACACCAAACCCTGCACTGGAGTAAAATTATTCTCCCCCCCCCCACACGTTTCCGGAATATTTCTGTCAAAAAAAATTATTAGTACTATATTATCGTTATCAATTTATAATTAATATAATCATGATTGTCATTATCATCAGTATTATCATTATTATTATTATTATCATTATTGTTAGTATCATCATTATCATTTTTATTATCATTTTTATTCCCATAACTGAGAGTTTTTTTTGTGAGGGGGCGCTTTGACCTTTCAGCAAACAGTAAACGTACTGATTAATGATATTTGGTAGTTAATATTTATTCGCTGTAAAATAATAAGTTATTTAGAAAGAAGTATTTAATAACTTGGATACATGCTGGCATTGCTAAGCTTTCATTTACAAGAGCAGGATGTTTTTTTTGTGAATTTTGGAGCAGAGTACATTTTTCAAGAAAAAATACAAATTGAATTGGATAATTTATCAGGTTCTACATTTAATAAATCACAATTAGAGTACATGGTATGCATATTGCATGGTCATAAATAGAACTGATAATGGCAGAACAGAATGAATTCAAGATTAGCTAGGACTGTTGCTCTATTACAACCCAGAATATGACACATCAGATTATAACTGTTGCTCCTTTATAATGCTAGAGAAGGATATACTGAGACATAGGACTTTTGTTCTATGATAAAACCAGAACAGGATGTTTATAATGACCAGGACTGTTTCTCCGAGAGAAACCCAGGATAGTATGGAATAGGATTAGGACTATTCCTCCAGGATAAACCCAAGATAGGATGGAATAGGATTAGGACTATTCCTCCAGGATAAACCCAAGATAGGATGGAATAGGATTAGGACTATTCCTCCAGGATAAACCCAAGATAGGATGGAATAGGATTAGGACTGTACCTGAATCTTGGTGTTTTCCAAGATTAGGACATAATTTATTTAGGATTAGGAATGTTGCTCCAGGATAAACCCAGGATATGATGTATTAAGGATTAGGACTGTTTCTCCAGGATAGGTCCAGAATATGATGTATTCAGCATTAGGACTGTTTCTCCAGGATAAATCTAAGATATGATGGATTCTTGATTAAGACTGTTGCTCCAGGATAAACCCAGGATAAGATGTAATTAGGATTAGGACTATTGCTCCTGGATAAACCAGGAAGAGAATAATTCGAGATTTAGGACTGTTGCTCAAGAATAAACCATATGATAGGATGTAATTGGATTAGGACAGTTGCTCCGGTGCTCTCCTAGAATAAGAGATGGATTTAGGAGTAGGAATGTTTCTGCGGGATATGATGTATCTAGGATTAGGACTGTTGCTCCAGGATGTAACCGGGATAGGACGGGTCCGGATCAGGACTGGTAAAGGACGGGTCTTGAGATGAGTAGGACGGATCAGGAGCTTTCCTCTTGGTTGATCTTCTACTCAAGGACCGGGATCTACTCTCTCTTTTCCTGAAATAAATGAATCACAATTTATATATAAAGTGAATCCTTAATTGAGAATTCTTGCATTAACAAATTGAGTACAAAAAATGTCGTCTTGATATTTAGACAATTTTAGAACATTGAAAATAGTCTTTCTTTTTACGTTATTAAAAGAACTAGATTATTCAGTTGGTTGAGTACACTATATTCGAACTATTGTAGGCATTTATTTTTGTTAGGAGAAATATAATCCATCAGGTAGAAATTAGGATCTAGAGCCAGCGTTGATAAACCATGAGATAAAAGTTTATTTCAGTAAATACAATGAGTTGAGTTCATTACTGTATTTTATTCCTTTAGTGTATCGCACTATATATGATTACTCTATTTCCATACGGTGGTAGGCGATTATATCACTAAAATGAAGACGACTTTTTAAAATAAGTTTGATTGTTAACAAGCTTTTTTCGAATTACAAGTTTACATGTAATCAAAGAGAAGAATTTTTAAATGATAAATTCTCTTGACTTCTATGGTGGATTCAGGCTGTTTAACAGCGTAATTTAAATCAAAATTGAATTCGAAAGTCGTCTTCATTGTATTGGTATAAATGCCTACCACTGTATTTTGTCCGATTCAGTACTGTACTCTTAAAATATTTATTAAATTTCGGATTTCTACTCCAAAAACAATAGAGAGGAAATTGTCAGTATAAATACTTCTCAAAAACAATTATATATTCCACGCGCGGATTTTTGGTAACGTCAATTTGACAATGACAATTTGGTAATTACAACTTGTTAAGTACATATAAGTGACAATTTGGTATTGGCAAATTGGTAACTACAAACAAATAGCAATTTGGTAATGACAATTTGGTAGTTACAAAAAGTTACAATTTGGTAATGCCAATTTGTTAACGATGTAAAAGTTACAATTTGGTAGCTACAAAAAGTGACAATTTGGTAATGACAATTTGAATGCTTCATAAAATGACAATTTGAACTACATAAAGTGACAATTTTGTAGTCTAGGTAACTTTTGTTAACCTCTAGTTCATTAAATGTGTATTTAAAAAAAATCTTTATCAATGATCAAACAAAACACAATAGACTGTATTTGGGAATATATGAATAGGTTTGGATTAATTAGATTTAAAAAACAAAATGTCGATTATCAAAATGTTACATTGTGTTGGGTTAGGTTAGGTAAAGGCAGTTTTTGGGGCGAGCGCTGCAGCTATGGGGCCGAGCGCTGCGGCCTCTTAATGTTGAATAATGAGCTGTTTCTATCATTATTTTGGGTTAGGTTAGGATAAAAAGTGTAGGGGCCAAGCGCTGCGGCTAGGATGAGCCAGGAGCCGAGCACCGTGGCCTCTTTTTAAATGTTGAATAATTTGCTGTCTCTCACATTACTTTGGGTTATGTTAGATTAGGAGAATTTCTGGGCCGAGTGCTGCGGCTAGGATGGGCTGTCCGAGCACTTGCGGAGTCTTTAATGTTGAATAATGTACTGTCTCTTACATGATGTTGGATAAGTGGGGTTAAGATACTTCTAGACCGAGTGCTGTGTCTATAACAAGCTATTACAGGCTATTACAGTTGCAAAATTTAAAGAAAATTGCTAAATAAGGAGCTTAAAATAATCAGCTAAAATCAACATTTTAACATTTAAGAGGCCGCAGCGCCCGGCCCCCAAACCCATCCTAGCTGCAGCGCTCGGCCCAGAAATAGTCTTTACTTAACCTAACCCAACATAATCTAATTAATTATTTATTAATAATGGCAAATATGTATGCTTTTTTATCAAAATTGTCATAAACAAAATGTCACTTTATGTCGTTACCAAATTGTCATTTCCAAATTGTCATTACCAGATTGTCACTTTTATGTCGTTACCAAATTGTCATTTCCAAATTGTCATTACCAGATTGTCACTTTTATGACGTTACCAGGTTTCATTACCAAATTGTAACTTTTGTGAATTTACCAAATTGTCGTGATTGATTGAGTAAGCAACTTTTAAAATGGAAGGTCACTGGAAATTTGACCGATAGTCCCAATAATAAACTTAAAATTAATTACTTATTATTGTATATTTCTCGTCGGAGAATTTCCTGATTCCTCCTTTTCCTTGTCATCCTTCTTACAACCTTTATCAAGTTAGAACCCAGGTTTCAACCTTTCTCAAGTTAAAAACCAGGCCTCAACCTTTCTCAAGTTAGAAACCAGGCCTCAACCTTTCTCAAGTTAGAACCAGGCCTCAACCTTTCTCAAGTTAAAAACCAGGACTCAACCTTTCTCAAGGTAGAAACCAGGCCTCAACCTTTCTCAAGTTAGAAACCAGGCTTTAACCTTTCTCAATTTAGAATTCAGGCCTCAACCTTTCTAAAGGTATAAACCAGGCTTTAACCTTTCTCAATTTAGAATCCAGGCCTCAATCTTTCTCAAGTTAGAATCCAGGCCTCAACCTTTCTCAAGTTAGAAACCAGGCCTCAACCTTTCTCAAGTTAGAAACCAGGCTTTAACCTTTCTCAAGGTAGAAACCAGGCCTCAACCTTTCTGAAGTTAGAAACCAGGCCTCAACCTTTCTCAAGTAAGAAACCAGGCCTCAACCTTTCTCAAGTTAGAAACCAGACTTAAACCTTTCTCAAGGTAGAAACCAGGCCTCAACCTTTCTCAAGTTAGAAACCAGGCCCCAACCTTTCTCAAGTTAGAAACCAGGCCTCAACCTTTCTCAAGGTAGAAACCAGGCCTCAACCTTTCTCAAGTTAGAAACCAGGCCTCAACCTTTCTCAAGTTAAAAACCAGGCCTCAACCTTTCTCAACTTAGAGACCAGGCCTCAACCTTTCTCAAGTTAAAAACCAGGCAAATGTTTCCACATCAGGTTGCAAAAATATATAGATCTTAAGATTAGATTATCAGTTTCTTCAAATAAAAACTGGATTAAGTGTTGAGAAAAGTTCCTCTTGTTGTGTGAGCAAATACAGCAGCAGAGACAACAAATAAATATGGAGAGCAAACAGATCCCTGCAGAACCCCATCCAACCCATACAAATATATTCATTCTCCAGTCATAATCTTCCTATAGTAAAACATTTTAAAAGTTTAAAGTACATATTATATTCTTTTTTTATATCCAATAAACATAGAAACAGCTGAACCGATTGATCCCAAATTTTTGGTGGGACCTCACATGACCTCTAAGGTAAGGATTAAAAAATTTGACCTTTTAATATATTCTATTTTTCAAAATCTACAAAAAAAATCGATAAATCCGCAAATTTTTAATAATCTAAAAAGAGAAAATGGAGCAGACAGAGCAACATTTAAAAGTTGAATTTAAATATGGGCACGAAGCGTTCAAAAAGCCTAGTATTCTATAATTGGGTCATATATAAATGCCAGATGTTGTCTTTTTTCAAAATAAACTTCTAAATCAAAAACTTGTCTGGAATATTATCAATGAGCGGTAAGATATGCTTAGTTGTGTTCCGGATTCCAAAAATTGGATTATTATTTCTTGAAATCTGAAAATTTCATATTTAAAACCAGGTTGACCTCTAGTTCTTCTTCTTCCTGCTTCTGGTCCTCCGGAGTAACCTCCGGGTTAATCATCTCCAGCCTCCAAACCTTGTCATGCTCAACCAACTCAACCTAAAAGGGACTGTAAACTTATTTTCAAAGGAAGTTTTAAGTGACCCTCCATACCAAGAAAGCAAATGTCCGATTTACAAGAATACCCTTGACAACTGAGTCTGATAAAAATTTTGAAGAAGCCGTCGAATTTCTGATTCGAAAAAAATGTTTAATTCTGTTAATTTCTCCATTGCTTCTGATTAGCAATTAACAATTTAATAAACAAAACATAAATATCTAACTTATAATTTCTCAGAAAAACCGTAAATTAAGCATTCAGCTTTATTTAGAGGTTCAGTTGAAATTACGTTTACAGTTCCTTAAAGAGACCCACCAACTACACAATTCACAACAGTACCTTTTATAACTTTGTCGGGGCTGAAATAATATCCTTGATATCCATTCTATAAATTCTTTAAACGTCACTTGTGATTATAGCAGATAGATATATGCAGAGCAAATAAGAAAGAAATTTTCAAAATAGAAAAACGACGATATCTTCCAAATAGTTACATAGATAAGGGATGCCTTTATAAACTGGGCATGCAGTTCTTTAAATAAATAATAATATTAATATTTCACCGAAAGTATTTTAAAGGTTCCAATGAATGGGATTCAAGATCTTTTTGGTTCTATCAATTTTCAATTTACCTCAGTTTTCAACATTTCCCCCCCTGACTGAAGAGAGCAGGAGAACTTAGTTTCAGAGCAGCAGAGAACAGAGAGTCCAAGTTTTCTGGTTTCAACTCCAGATACAGATACGGATAGCGGATAGGTTTCCAGCTTGCTCCGTCCTACGGGTGTTTCTTCTTTCTATACAATACAAGAACAAGTTTCTAGCTTGCTCCGTCCTACTGGAGTTCATCCTATATACAGAGGATAGGTTTCTAGTTTACTCCGTCCTACTGGAGTTCATCCTATATACAGAGGATAGGTTTCTAGTTTACACCGTCCTTCTGAAGTTTATCCTATACAGAGGATAGGTTTCTAGTTTACTCCGTCCTACTGGAGTTTATCCTATATACAATATAGGTTTCTAGTTTACTCCGTCATATACTGGAGCTCGTCCTATATACGGAGGATAGGTTTATAGTTTACTCCGTATTACTGGAGTTCATCCTATACAGAGGAGAGGTTTCTAGTTTACTCCGTCCTATTGGAGTTCATCCTATACAGAGGATAGATCTCTAGTTTACTCCGTCCTAATGTAGCTCGTCCTATATACAAAGGATAGGTTTCTAGTTTACTCAGTCATACTGGAGTTCATCCTATATACAGAGAATAAGTTTCTAGTCTACTCCGTCCTATACTGGAGTTTATCCTATACAGAGGATATGTTTCTAGTTTACTCCGTCCTATACTGGAGTTTATCCTATACAGAGGATATGTTTCTAGTTTACTCCGTCCTATTCTGGAGTTTATCCTATACAGAGGATATGTTTCCAGTTTACTCCGTCCTATACTGGAGTTTATCCTATACAGAGGATATGTTTCTAGTCTACTCCGTCCTATACTGGAGTTTATCCTGTAGAGAGGATATCTTTCTAGTTTACTCCGTCATACTGGAGTTCATCCTATATACAGAGGATATGTTTCTAGTTTACTCCGTCCTATACTGGAGTTCATCCTATATACAGAGGATATGTTTCTAGTTTACTCCGTCCTATACTGGAGTTTATCCTATATACAGAGGATATGTTTCTAGTTTACTCCGTCCTATACTGGAGTTTATCCTATACAGAGGATATAATTCTAGTTTACTCCGTCCTATACTGGAGTTTATCCTATACAGAGGATATGTTTCTAGTTTACTCCGTCCTATACCGGAGTTTATCCTATACAGAGGATATGTTTCTAGTTTACACCGTCCTTCTGGAGCTCATCTATATATGTGTAATGTTCAATATTCAAAACGAAACTTACCAAGTCTTGTTCTTCTCCTCTGAAAGAAAAATCATTAGCATTTCATATTATAGGGACTGCAAAGGTTATTTCAAGTAAACTTAGATTTCGGAATTTCCATTAACGGCATGATTTGCAGGATACAACTCCAGACTAGATATGGAGCTGGAGAACCCTGACTATACCTGATATAGCTCCAGACTAGATATGGAGCTGGTGAACCCTGACTATACCTGATATAGCTCCAGACTAGAAATGGAGCTGGTGAACCCTGACTATACCTGATATAGCTCCAGACTAGATATGGAGCTGGTGAACCCTGACTATACCTTATATAGCTCCAGACTAGATATGGAGCTCAAGAACCCTGACTATACCTGATATAGCTCCAGACCAGATATGGAGCTCGAGAACCCTGACTATACCTGATATATCTCCAGACTAGATATGGAGCTGGTGAACCCTGACTATACCTGATATAGCTCCAGATTAGATATGGAGCTGGAGAACCCTGACTATACCTGATATAGCTCCAGACTAGATATGGAGCTCGAGAACCCTGACCATACCTGATATAACTCCAGACTAGATATGGAGCTGGTGAACCCTAACTATACCAGATATATCTCCAGACTAGATATGGAGCTGGTGAACCCTGACTATACCTGATATAGCTCCAGACTTGATATGGAGCTGGTGAACCCTGACTATACCTGATATAGCTCCAGACTAGATAAGGAGCTGGAGAACCCTGACTAGAACACATGAGATGCATCTGATTCCCTTGTCTATACCCTGTACTGATATCTAGTTCAATATCTGGACCGGATACAACCTATATATAAGAATATGTAAGAAAAATTTTATTAATTGGATTGTCGTCTTCTTTCGTTCTTTTATTTAGGATTTTGAAATGTGTAATTCTTATAACTTATATACTTTTATAAAACCTCTGGGTATATTCTTCGAAAGGAATCAGTTATAAAATTCCAAATCAACCCAAAAGAAAGAACGAACCTGGCAATCATTTCTCTTTTTTTGTAGTTACCACTGTTTTAGGTACCATTGCTGGATTTAAAGAATACTTTTACAAGAATAATTTAGAAGTACTTCGACATTCTGTTTACTGTTGATCCATGTAGAGTTGTGAAAGAATTGCATGCAAAGTTGTCATATTAAATTGTATCTAATTGAAACTGATGTTTGCAAACATTGGTATCAAATTGTCACTGAGATTTCAAATAAATTGAACACTTATATTTATGATAATTAAATTTAGAAATCTGGACGATCTGCTTGGAAAAAACAACAATAACCGTCTCAAATATCACTGCTAACTAGACAGAAGAAGAAGGTAAAAATTCCGTTTATCCGGTTATACATTAGAAATTCAAAACACTTTTGTAGTTCTCAACAGCTCTTCTATTGAGGAGTTGGGATTAAAAACATTCATGAATTCAATTTTAAGCCAAATGTACTTTAGTTTGACGTCTTAATGTATTATTTACTCTAAGAAAACACAAAACCAATGATTCTAATTATTCTGAGAGTAAATGGCACTCCTTCACTCTAAGAAACGTAAATCTTTCATCTGACAAATCAGATCTTCTTGATGGAGTTCTAGAGCCAACTTCAACTTAGTAGCACATGTCTTTAAAAGTTGATGAATGATAAATGGTTTTTGAGATTTGAGAGCTAAAAATAGTTCAACATCAAAGCACTACCCACAAAGGATTAGACTTGAGAGACAGCTGTACAGATGTTTTAATCTAATATATTTTCTTTATTTTAAAGGGAGTGTTCGCGAAAAATGAAAGGGGGTATAGGCTTAATGCGATAAAAAAGCGTTTGATCGCTACTAATCTTACTTCTATCTGCTGCGTCTATAAGGAGAAAATTGTTAAAGACGTCTCATACCGAATAACTTAGCGTCCATATAAATTGAAAAAATTGCAACACACGACTTAAACCGTAAAAAAATCAATTTAATTTCAAACAAATCATTCAGATATTACAACCTATAGTCATCGATTATCTTTCGCCACATTTGTATATAAAGTTTATATTTTATAATATTTTTTAACTAATTTTTTTATATTTTTTTTCAGAAAACGTTTTTAACGGATTTCGAAAAATGTGAATGGTGCGCGGCATTCTTAGATAGTTGCGCAAGCGACAAGAGAAATAAAATTAAAAAATTATACATACAGTACATAAAGTGGAACCCTGTAGATACATACAGTACATAAATTGGGACCCTGTAGATACATACAGTACATAAAGTGGGACCTTGTAGATACATACAGTTTATAAAGTGGAACCCTGTAGAAACATACAGTACATAATGTGGGTCCCTGTAGATACATTACAGTACATAAAGTTGGACCCTGTAGATACATACAGTACATAAAGTGGGACCCTGTAGATACATACAGTACATAAAGTTGGACCCTGTAGATACATACAGTACATAAAGTGGGACCCTGTAGATACATACAGTACATAATGTGGGACCCTGCATAGATACATACAGTACATAAAGTTGGACCCTGTAGATACATACAGTACATAAAGTGGGACCCTGTAGATACATACAGTACATAATGTGGAACCCTGTAGATACATACAGCACATAAACTGGGACCCTGTAGATACATACAGTACATAATGTGGAACCCTGTAGATACATACAGTACATAAAGTGGAACCCTGTAGATACATACAGTACATAAAGTTGGATCCTGTAGATACATACAGTACATAAAGTTGGATCCTGTAGATACATACAGTACATAAAGTGGGACCCTGTAGATACATACAGTACATAAAGTGCCTGTAGATACATACAGTACATAAAGTGGGACCCTGTAGATACATACAGTACATAAAGTGGAACCAATAAAACAATGAATTAAAAACGAGTTTTAGACTGAAGTTAAGATTTTCTATAGTCCAATGAATTCAACACAAATTTTGCGCAGTGTCCAAAGACCCATTTTGTTTAATAAGCAAAATAAAATCAAATAAAAAAGATATATGAATGTTGTCTATCTATATTCTCTCAGACTATGTATATACATTTATCAATTTGGTGAACATATAATTTGTTAATTCATTACATTTGATATTTAATGTAATATTGGAATTCTCAATACATGATAATTCTTATTAAAACTTTAAATCAAACCTAACTTTGAATGAATGCAGGTTATTTAACGGTTACATCTGATCTTAGAGAAATTGCGATAAAGCGACTATTTAAGTGCATAAAAATGACCATAAAATCAATAGTAGTAACTGTGAAAAAAATTAATAACTTTTTAATAAAATCAGTATACAGTATTTTACACATTTCATTTAAGTAAAAATCTTATGTATAAAATTGTATTCCTTTTCCACAATTTTATGTGTCTCACTGTATGGAATAAAAATCTGACCTGCTCTGAGTTGGATAAGACTGTGAGTCTACCAGATCTTGATCTCAGGACCCGGATATCCCCAGGACCCACACATTAGCAATAATATTAATTAGTTTCAAGCTTTATCTTAAAGACGACATTTTTTTCCAGATTTATCCAATTTTAGGATATAATTTAAACTACAGTGGTAGGCGATAATAGTAACATGATGAAGATAACTTTTTTATTTAAGTTTTAATTAATTTTTAAGATTTTTTTCGAATTACAAGTTTACAAAGCTCAATAATAAATAAATATAAAAATAAATCGAAAGTCGTCTTCGTTGAATTGACATGTCACCTACCACTGTATCTTGATGCCCAGTGTTCTATATCTAATATTGATTAAAGAGCTCGAGATTTTTAGAATTTGTTAGATCTAGCAATAGATTAATTAATCTCCGTCGCGTATTTAATATATTAAAAGCATAACGATTATACTTGATACTTATATTACATAATTTTTATTCTGTATCATTACTTAGTTTCAGAAGTGTGGGTAGCGTAAATAATACAACCCCTCATGAGAAAATTAAATAAGAAAACTGAATTAATAAAGAAACTTAGTAATTAGTTAACACCTCAGAGACCAAACTTTTAAATCTTTTCATTACCGGCGCATATTGGCTCAATGCTTGATCTCGATATATTGTTAATCTACAGATTTTTTTAATTTCTTTATCTTTATCCCCTAAAGTTCATAAAACTAACAGCTAATCAAAGTAAAAATTTCTAGAGATCAAGCAGATTTTTCCGTAAAATTCAAAAGTGCCCAAATGGATATCGATATCATCACGTGATCGGAATTATGGGATCCAGTACACAAGTTCCCAGCTCGGGAATTGAGCTTAAGACCTTCAATTCAAGCCATTTTGGAATGCTGGGACCGAATTTTATAAATTGGAGAGAGGTTGTTGAACTAACCACCGCCGGTTCAACTACTTCTCAAGTTCTCACGGGCTCAAATCCTGAATCACCTATTCAAAGACTTAAGATTTTAAACAAGCCTAGTTTGAAATCAGCTGATGCAAACATATTTGTTGACAATTCCAAACAATCATCTCATTTTATCTCATTGTATAAAGATGAACCTGGTTCTAGGAGAGATAAACTAAGATTACACTTATAAACTCCGGACATCTTCTCATCTATCCTGTCAAACCGAACCGTAAGAACGGAGATGTTGAATCCAGATTTAACATCTCCAGGTTCCTGGTTCACATGTATAGGGTCCACCATGTAGGATACGGAGCCTGGAATCAATCATCTATTTATATATTTGACTGGTCTGATTGTTTTTATGCCAACTTTTGACCCCTGGAAAGGTTTATGGCCGGTCAGAAATTGCAAAATTTTCCCGCGTTAAAAAAACATGTTGGAAACCCGCGAAATTAGTGATTGTTATTTTATACTACAATAATAACTACAACATTAAAATCCCATGGTTTACCAAGTAGTTATTGCTCAGGCATAACAAGTAAATAAATTCACGGAAATTATTATGATAGAAATGCCAGAGTAAACATTCATAGATATTAAGTAGAATTAATTACTGTAATGCATCATCTGTTAGCAAGAATATGAATGTATATTCTGGGTTTAAAATGTTGTTGAAAAATGGTAAAGTACTCATCTTTGGTTACCTCTCTTTAAAAAGATTATATTCAAGACGTTTTTTATGTCTAATGTTGTAGTTATCATTCAACATGGAATGGAATAGGTGCATGCAGTATGGAAACGCCTCACCACGGAAAGTGGTGAGTCGGATTAAAACTTTCCATCTCTGAATCTAAATGTTAGACCTGGATCCAACCAGTCTGTATCTGGGTAGATATGAGCGTGTTGACGTGTCCCTGGCTGGTAGCTGAAGAATATAATGTCGTCCTTAAACCACTGAACTTGATGAACTCGTGTTAATGGGGTCTCCCTGAATAGAGAAGGGCATGGTTTTTTTTTTAACGAACGAAATATTTTAGAAAGAACAAAATTGTTCATGAAAGAGGGTGTCGTTTAGAAAAAACGAACGATTAATGAATGGACCATTAAGAGAAAGAAAAAATTGCTGTTTTTTAAAAACGAACGAAAAAAGGAACAGTTAAAAATTGTTCAAACGAACTTGAAAAAAACTATAGTTTTTTTACTAAACGAACAAATTATTCAAAAGATTTTGAAACAAAGGATTAAGCTTTTTACTGAACAAACGATTTTTTGGAATACATTTTTTTAAATATATCGTTTTCTTTACTGAACGAATAATTTTATAGAACAAACAATTCCACTGAATGAAAAATTCTAATGAACGAACTATTCTACTGAATGAACGATTTTTCGTTCAGTGAGAAAACAAACAAAATAGATGGAAAATTAACGATAATTTTGAGAAGTAAATTTTTTGACTGATTAAAAAAAAACGTACGAAATGGGTCAACCACGAACAATGAACGAACAATGAAAGAACAATAAACGAAAGAAATGACAAGAAGTCGAACATGCACATCTCTATCCCTGTATCCACAGGCGAGCACTCCAGCAGATTCCAACTTTAATATGGAAGGAACGTGAAAATCATAAATTTCTGACACGAAAACAATTGCCTCAATTTATTTGTAGTTTAACCCAGACCTACGGAGAAATCGAAAGAATTTGTAAAATGTCGTTTTATAAACCTACAAATGGAAGGCTGCAGATTTTATTTATTGAATAATTATATAAAGCTCTTTAAAACTGTTCCCGAATATTTCATGGCTAATTATTTATTTTCGCAAATACTGAGATTTACGTAAAATAGTATAAAACCCATTGAAAAATTGTCAAGACGAGTGTTCGAATTGGTTGTAAAATTTTAAGTTTAGTGGGATAGCTAGTATAGCGAAAGTTTAGTGTCCAGGCAAAGTTGGGTTCCCAAGCTAGTATATACAATATTCAAACATAATTGGGGAGGTAAAAAGGGGGGGTGGCTCAAGGGGGGGGAGTGTGTTTTCTAGAAAATTACCGGTGTCGATCTAAACAAAATGACAATAAATTCCTTTATATTGTTTCAAAAAAGGAAAAACACCTAATGAGGCTTTTTTTATAATAATCCATTAAAATTCCAATTAAAGAAAATATCAAAAACTGTTTTCCCTAAGGTAGAGTTTTCAAGATTTGAAATAGATATTTTTCTTCTAACTCTAGTTCTTCTAGTTCTTGTATCTTTAATTGTATCCTGGCTCTGTACAACACCTGAAAACAGGGGTCTAATCAGTAAAATTTAAATATTCAATTTTAAAAATTTTAAAACTAAGGGGTTTTTATTCTTTTTAATCTATTAAATCATTTATCTTTACAAAATCGTCTTTGTTTTCTAAGAATATTTTTTTGTTTGAAATAGTTATATCTAAAAACATCTTCAAAAAACAGGCACTCGAAATGTTTTTTGATTCTTATCTTTTTTTCTAAACTAAAAAATGTAAAAACAATTATGTCCCAAATGATTTTAATAGTTTAAATGTAATTCTAAACTGTCTCTGTCATTGCATTTCTATTAATTTATTAAAAATTAAAATTTACTTAGTATTAGTATTCTGGGAATCATAAATCCCTGCTCAAATCCTTTCTGCTTTTTTTTTATTTCAGCCCCAATGTCTATTTATTTTATCATGTTTTTTATATGTATTGTATTTTATTTAATCTTTTTCTTTTTATCTATGTAAAATTTTGTATCTACCAGAGTTTCTAAAACTAAAGAACGAAAAGTTTTGACTTAAATTTTAAGTTCATGGTTAAATGCCACGTCTGACTTAATCTAAACCTGAACTTTAACCGTGTGGTTAAAATCTTGAAATCCCGCAATCCCTATTTGTCTATCATCATTCAGTGGTAAGCGGCATCCAACTAATTATGATATATTTAGAAGTAAAAACCGATTAAATGAATTTCACGTTTTAGATTAATTAATGTTTGCATGTAAACCCAAAATACTGTTGTAACTGGAAATATGTTTTGTCTTCCGTTACGTAAATAATTTAAAATTTAAGAAAACAGCTGATTATCAATACTTACGTAATAATTCTCCGTAAATCCTTTTCTGTGATTAGTTCAGATTTTTCCCGGGAAATTCAAATTTAAAAATGAGAAGGTTTAATATTTAAGTAGCTATTCATTATTTTACAGAATTTTTAACCTCGAACTTAAAATTTGCGCATTCTTTAGTTTTAGACTCTGGTCTCAGACTTTTAATAGTCCTCGGAAATAAAATCTTTAAAAAATTGAATGTCGAAAAAAATTATAATCATTTTTATTATTATTATAACTCTTGACAAAATAGAATGATAACATTAATAATGATTTAAATTTATCTAGAATGCAGTGCAGTGCACAGCTTGGACAATTTCTAAATTGTGACTTTGTTTTCTCTGCTTATACTTTACTCTTCTGCAAAGTAAGGAATTAAATTTTAAACGAGAATGTTCTATGAATAAACTTTAAACAAGAGAGTTCTATGAATAAACTTTAAACAAGAGAGTTCCATGAATAAACTTTAAACAAGAATGTTCTATGAATAAACTTTAAACAAGAATGTTCTATGAATAAACTTTAAACAAGAGAGTTCTATGAATAAACTTTAAACAAGAGAGTTCTATGGATAAACTTTAAACAAGAGAGATCTATGAATAAACTTTAAACAAGAGAGTTCTATGAATAAACAAACTTTAAACAAGAGAGTTCTATGGATAAACTTTAAACAAGAGAGTTCTATGAATAAACTTTAAACAAGAGAGTTCTATGGATAAACTTTAAACAAGAGAGTTCTATGGATAAACTTTAAACAAGAGAGTTCTATGAATAAACTTTAAACAAGAGAGTTCTATGAATAAACTTTAAACAAGAGAGTTCTATGAATAAACTTTAAACAAGAGAGTTCTATGTATAAACTTTATCTGAAATCATAACTGTTGTATTTAGTTAATCCGTTCAGAGAGCTAACTAATCCGTTTCTTTTCCAGTTTGACAGATTAATTTGTTTTATCCGGCCATCTCTAATGGGAAATCGCAAAAAAAAGTCAGCTGTTTTTTAGATTAAATCAAAAGTTTGCTGTTCAGGTCCAATTCATCCTGGACTTAATTACGAATTGATTCATTCGGTTTGTTTTTAAATTTGAATTTATTCGCATTTTTGTGTTTAATTTAAAGAGCATACGCCACAAAAAAAAGTAAAAAGGGAGAAAAGGCGAAAAATTTATGTTTAATTAGTCAAACTCGCAGCTTGATGTGCCTAGGATTGAAACTGTTAGATCATCGTGAATTTAAACAAAAATTCTAAAAGTTCATTTTTTTTCGTGCAAAACTTTGGTTAAGATGATTGACGTTTTCTTAAAACTTATTGTTTATTGAAACTAACTGTATTAGTGTACAATGTACATATATGATAATCTTTTCGAAAGAACTAGTTTTGCAACTTTTTTCTCTCGAGGTTTTGGTCGTGAGTTATTTATCATATTCTTTATTGGTTTTATGCATATTTTACACTAGAAAACTTTGATGCATTTTAAAAACTTATCAATTGAAACTTGTGGAAATTTTCTCTTTTAATGGAATTTTTTTTATCATCTTTTGATTTTAATAAATTGCTTTTGTTCAAAATAAATAAATGTTTGATAAAAATATTTATAAAAGTATAACAAACATATTTAATAGATTTATAAATATGTTATTTTGAAATTGCCTACTTATATTTAATAAATTAATGATTTAATTTCAACCCTATACCATTCTCTAAGGCCTTTTTCTAGGGTGGGGGGGGGGGGGGGGGGTAGGGCGTTTGGCGTCCTCCTAGGCTATACATAGATTCAGACCCCCCAGCCTGCACAGGGTTAAAGGGTACCATTGTCAATCAAACATGGCAAACTGTTACATATTTGACTTTAAACTTTTAACCATAAAGTACTTATTCACGCATTCTTAACATTTTCAGAAATTTGTATCATCCTTTTCAACAACATTTGATCGTCGACACAGCTCCTATAGTCTTTCTTATCTAATAAAAAACAAAGGCTATTGTTGACCTGTGTATACAAATAGATAGATTATCTTAAGAACCAGCATTCTTTAGTTTTCTGAAACAAAAGTTTAGGTAAGAAAATACTAATTTATTACGTTTTATAGGTTTTTTATTAAATACTTTGAAAGTCCTGTGACATAAACTTTTCTTAATATTTACATGTACATATATGTATATATGTACATGAATATGCTTCGTGTCACTTTAAAAAAAAACGATTGTAGCTTTAAAGGTTGCTTTATAAACATATAAAAACAAATTAACAACAAAACATATCAAATACAAATCATTTCGAATTACAAAACATATAAAAAACTTAACACATGAAATTAAAAAAAATCTAACACAAATAGTGTAAATTGCAAAATTTGAAAGTAGCTATGCTTTCCAAAAATGTTAATGAAATATTTTTAGCCATATTTTGTCCTAAAAGCTTTTTTAAAAAGAGATCTTTTAGAGGACATAATCGGGATGTTAAGTCAAACATATGTTCCCAATCATTTGTCCGGATTGGATACCTCCAGGCAAGGGTGTAATGCATCCTTGCCTGGAGGTGCCTATTAGCTGGCAACCATAGACTCTCCCTGCTTGTCCACCTTTCCTCTCTTCATCATCATTCCTTGGATCAATCCAAATAAAGCTTCTTTCTTATTGAGTTGAAAGCATGCACGCTTTTGCTGCGAGAGTTGTTGACAGCCGCCCCTCCGCCCTCCTGCATCCGTCAGGTGGATATAACTTCTTAACCAGATGTTGGCTTCAGATGTGTTTGAAGCCACAGGCCAATTGAAACAAGGTTTAGCGGATTTAAGACGCGGCTCAAATTCATTAAATTTGGACTAAATTTTCAGCCAAATTTGTTCAGCCGTTTGGCCAGCTATTATAACTAACACGTACATACATATATAATATATATAAATAAATATATATGAGTTTAGAGCTTTATATTGATATCCCTACTCCTGAGGAAAGACTTGGGTTGACTAAAGTGTAAAAAATGCATCTTTAACAATTTGTCTGATTTAAGTAATACATACATAATTCATATATTTGATATATTTGACCTTGGGACAACGACAACATTTTGTCCTTTGACAACAAGCCTCTGGATATATCTGGGTTACATCAGGGATAAAAAGGGATTGATCAGAAAATTGAGCACAGAAACAAATTATAGATTACAACAATACATGAAGTGTCCTGCACTGCCCGATGGAATTTTAAAAACACTTGTGGAAGATTCGAATGTTTTTAGCCTGTGTTAGGGTACACACTACCCACCCATGGGTTAGTAAGAAAAAATTCAGCCAATTTGGTCCAACCGTTTTGCCAGCTATAGCTAACATATATATGTAGTAGGTTTTTAGGGCGCTTCGCGCCCATCTTCTATTTAAATTGTGAACATGTTCTTTTTGTTTACATTTTAAAACAAAGAAGAAAAAAGTTTTGCGGATTTTTAAAAAAAAATTCGCGGATTTTCGAGAATTTAAATTTTTTTACAAAATTAAAAACCTTTAAAACACATTTTTTTTAAAATTATTATCATTTACAAACCTTCCCTGTGGTCGCGTGATGTCCCACAAAATTGTTTGGCCCGATCGGTTCAGCCGTTTTGACGTTTATTGGATACAAACAAACAGACAGACACCCAAACAAACAAGCCAAATTTATATATAGATATGAATGATGAGCTTTATTATATAGATGATTGTCTAATATTTAAGCGTAGTAACATATAATCTAGGTCCCAGCCTAATATTAACAGAATATAGTTCCCAGTCTAATAGTAACATAATCTATTTCCCAGTCTAATAGTAACAGAATATAGTTCCCAGCCTAATTAGTAACAGAATCTAGTTCCCAGCCTAATTAGTATCAGAATCTAGTTCCCAGTCTTATAGTAACAGAATGTAGTTCCCAGCCTAATAGTACATAATCTATTTCCCAGTCTAATAGCAATAGAATATAGTTCCCAGCCTAATTAGTAACAGAATCTAGTTCCCAGTCTTATATTAACAGAATCTAGTTCCCAGTCTAATAGTAACAGAATCTAGTTCCCAGTCTAATAGTAACAGAATCTAGTTCCCAGTCTAATAGTAACAGAATTTAGTTCCCAGCCTAATAGTAACATAATCTATTTCCCAGTCTAATAGTAACAGAATCTAGTTCCCAGTCTAATAGTAACATAATCTAATTCCCAGTCTAATAGTAACAGAATATAGTTCCCAGCCTAATTAGTAACAGAATCTAGTTCCCAGTCTAATAGTAACATAATCTATTTCCCAGTCTAATAGTAACAGAATCTAGTTCCCAGTCTAATAGTAACAGAATCTAGTTCCCAGCCTTATAGTAACAGAATATAGTTCCCAGCCTAATTAGTAACAGAATCTAGTTCCCAGTCTAATAGTAACAGAATATAGGTCCCAGCCTTATAGTAACAGAATATATTTCCCAGCCTAATTAGTAACAGAATCTAGTTCCCAGTCTAATAGTAACAGAATGTAGTTCCCAGCCTTATAGTAACAGAATATAGTTACCAGCCTAATTAGTAACAGAATCTAGTTCCCAGTCTAATAGTAACTGAATGTAGTTCCCAGCCTTATAGTAACAGAGAAGATCCAGTTCTTACCATCAACTAGGCTTCTTCCCAACTCGACTATTATTATTTGCTTTAATGTTAATGATTAAATAATAAAAAACGAGTGGAATTAAATATATATTTTATTTTTAAACATATTTTGTTTTCAGCTTCATAACAACAGAGTTAAGTATTTCTAAAGTAAATGTTGGATAATCCTTTGAAGAAATGACATTAGTTCCACAAATAGAATATTAAGAGATAATGGAAGATGAATAGAAATGAAACTGATAAACTTTAAAATTGAAGAATTTAACAATATATTATGAAAAGTTTAGACCCAGAGAGGTTTAAGATTATGTTCTGCCCAGCACTGTTTAATATCTTGTATCTTGACACAGGTTAATGGTTTACCGTCAACTGTCAACGGAGGAATCTTAACAAAACACAATTGGGATAGATTTTACAAAATGTTAAACTTTTAAGAAAGACTTTATTTATCACATATGACCATAAAGAGTTGACGGGGTAGAAAATGTTCACTTTTATCTAAAAAGTATTAAGATGAAACAAATAATTTATTACTAGAGATAAGCAACGTTTTAAGGTTCATTTTAATCATTCAGGGGTTTTCATCTAAAAGACAAAAAAATTCGTGTTTTCTCTTGAAGTTTTCATTCCTTGCATTCTGCAAAAGATTTACTCCGTTGAAAAAAGTTAACCAAAACAGAGAAAAAAATTTGCACAATATAAAAAAAGAACAATTTAAAAACAATCAAGTTTTTAATAGAATAAATATCTCAATAGAGTCTCTTGAAAGTAAAAGAAAGCTTGAATGTTGAAACTAAGTAAAACATGATGTCTAATATCTATACCTGTGTTATTGGTCCAGCCGGTTTAGCTGAATTCCTCCATCTGGAGAATATTGTGAATATTGTGTAAACAAACCATATGCACATCAAGGGTAGAGATGTGAAGAATATTTGAGCATTGGCTGGTGTAGTAGCATAGTCATCCATAGGGTTCATATACACACCCTAGATCATATATATATATATATATATATATAGTAGTACAGTCATTCATAGGGTTCATATACACACCCTAGATCATATATATAGTAGTATAGTCATCCATAGGGTTCATATACACACCCTAGATCATATATATATAGTAGCATAGTCATCCATAGGGTTCATATACACACCCTTGATCATATATATAGTAGTATAGTCATCCATAGGGTTCATATACACACCCTAGATCATATATACAGTAGTATAGTCATCCATAGGGTTCATATACACACCCTAGATCATATATATATAGTACCATAGTCATCCATAGGGTTCATATATACACACCCTAGATATATATATATATATAGTAGCATAGTCATCCATTGGGTTCATATACACACCCTAGATCATATATATAGTAGCATAGTCATCCATAGGGTTCATTTACACACCCTAGATTATATACAGTAGCATAGTCATCCATAGGGTTCATATAACACCCTAGATATATATATAATAGTATAGTCATCCATTGGGTTCATATACACACCCTAGATATATATAGTAGCATAGTCATCCATAGGGTTCACATACACACCCTAGATCATATATATATAGTAGCATAGTCATCCATAGGGTTCATATACACACCCTAGATATATATATATAGTAGCATAGTCATCCATAGGGTTCATATACACACCCTAGATATATAATATATATATATAGTAGCATAGTCATCCATAGGGCTCATATACATACCCTAGATATATATAGTAGCATAGTCATCCATAGGGTTCATATACACACCCTAGATCATATATATAGTAGCATAGTCATCCATAGGGAAGTAGTATAGTCATCCATAGGGTTCATATACACACCCTAGATCATATATATATAGTAGCATAGTCATCCATAGGGTTCATATACACACCCTAGATAATATATACAGTAGTATAGTCATCCATAGGGTTCATATACACACCCTATATCATATATATATAGTAGCATAGTCATCCATAGGGTTCATATATACACACCCTAGATATATATATATATAATAGCATAGTCATCCATTGGGTTCATATACACACCCTAGATCATATATATAGTAGCATAGTCATCCATAGGGTTCATATACACACCCTAGATATATATGTAGTAGCATATAGTAGCACTGTACAGTAGTTTACCTTGAGCATATAGTAGCTGAGAACACTGTACAGTGTACAGTAGTTTACCTTGAGCATATAGTAGCTGAAAACACTGTACAGTAGTGTATCTTGAGCATATAGTAACTGAGAGCACTGTACAGTGTACAGTAGTTTACCTTGAGCATATAGTAGCTGAGAGCACTGTACAGTAGTTTACCTTGAGCATATAGTAACTGAGAGCACTGTACAGTAGTTTACCTTGAGCATATAGTAGCTGAGAGCACTGTACAGTAGTTTACCTTGAGCATATAGTAGTTGAGAACACTGTACAGTATACAGACGTTTACCTTGAGCATATAGTAGCTGAGAGCACTGTTCTGCATTCCCGTATCTATTCCTATACTGATTATCTGACAGGTACAGTACACCCTTATTTATAAACGAAAGAAAATTGAAAAGGAATCAAATAATCGCCACAAACTCTTTAAATTTTAATTCTCTTATAATATTTGCAACATGATATTGTTGTCTTTTTAAATCTAAACTTCCACAGTTTAATAGTTTAAAATATCAATGGTTTCCATTCTACAACATCAAGCTTATTAGAAAATTACAATTTGTATTTATTAATCATGCAGTTCCTTTAGAAATTAAGAGAACAATAAGCTTTATAACCTTACTTGGGTATAATGGAATTTAGTAATTACTACAATATGTATCTCCTATATAAATATGTATATTCATAAAGGTAAAAGTTTCTTAGAAAATCTAATTTCTCTTCCTATGTAATCCTAGGTTTTGTCAGAACACAGGACCAGAACAGTTTTATCAAATGATTTAAAATATTATAGATACAGCACAGATATAACTACTTATAATAATGAAATAAGTTTGTTGAATGAATTGTTTATGTACTATTGTACTGTACTGTCCTGAGAATGAGTTAAACTACAGAAATGAGCTGTAATGAGAGCAGCCAGTGTACTTCCCACGGATAGAACTCCACAAGCAAAGAAATGTCTCCAGCTGAATATTGTGAAGAAGTATTTATATTGAAAGTAGTATATGAAGAGTGCACCTATTAATCCTACCACCATGATAGGTTTCCTGATTACAGACATTATTTCTCCAAACTTGGTGAACCTAGAACCTAGGCAAGTTAATTATAGATTTCAGACCTGTAATTATAGTTATTTACAAAAATACTACTCAGATAGAATAGATAAATAAGATAGGACAGATAGAATAGGTAAAGAAGATAGGACAGATAGAATAGATAAAGAAGATAGGACAGGTAGAATAGATAAAGAAGATAGGACAGATAGAATAGGTAAAGAAGATAGGACAGATAGAATAGATAAAGAAGATAGGACAGATAGAATAGATAAAGAAGATAGGACAGATAGAATAGGTAAAGAAGATAGGACAGATAGAATAGATAAAGAAGATAGGACAGGTAGAATAGATAAAGAAGATAGGACAGATAGAATAGATAAAGAAGATAGGACAGGTAGAATAGATAAAGAAGATAGGACAGATAGAATAGGTAAAGAACATAGGACAGATAGAATAGGTAAAGAAGATAGGACAGGTAGAATAGGTAAAGAAGATAGGACAGATAGAATAGATAAATAAGATAGGACAGATAGAATAGGTAAAGAAGATAGGACAGATAGAATAGGTAAAGAAGATAGGACAGGTAGAATAGATAAAGAAAATAGGACAGATAGAATAGGTAAAGAAGATAGGACAGATAGAATAGATAAATAAGATAGGACAGATAGAATAGGTAAAGAAGATAGGACAGATAGAATAGATAAAGAAGATAGGACAGGTAGAATAGATAAAGAAGATAGGACAGATATAATAGGTAAAGAAGATAGGACAGATAGAATAGATAAAGAAGATAGGACAGATAGAATAGGTAAAGAAGATAGGACAGATAGAATAGGTAAAGAAGATAGGACAGATAGAATAGGTAAAGAAGATAGGACAGATAGAATAGATAAAGAAGATAGGACAGATAGAATAGGTAAAGAAGATAGGACAGATAGAATAGGTAAAGAAGATAGGACAGATATAATAGATAAAGAAGATAGGACAGGTAGAATAGATAAAGAAGATAGGACAGATAGAATAGGTAAAGAAGATTGGACAGATAGAATAGATAAAGAAGATAGGACAGATAGAATAGATAAAGTAGATAGGACAGATAGAATAGATAAATAAGATAGGACAGGTAGAATAGGTAAAGAAGATAGGACAGTAGAAAAAAGGACATGGTATAGTGTATGTAGACTGGGTAGATCGAGTATTTCTGATATATGGAAGATATGGAAGATATGGAAGATATGGAAGATATGGAACTGGAAGACAGGATAGGCAGATAGAAAATATCTTATAGACCCGGCTCTCTCCCCCCCCTTTTAAATTTTTACATATGGTAAAAGTATTTTAGAAGTCAGACCCATGAGAAAATTAAAAGTCGAAAATGATTTTCCGATGACAACGAACCAGAGTTAATTTGAGAAGATTGTCATCAAGCATATAAATACTATAAAGAATCTGTTTTTAAATACCCATGATACCCCATATTCAAGGAATTAAAAATAAGGAAACACATTTTAAAATTGAGAGTATTATTGAGTTGAACAATTTGAGTCCCAGCAAGATTTGCTTAGATTTCCAAGGTTAGTTTATTATGCGTAACAGTGTAATAGATACAAAATCCGAATTGATAAAGAGAGTGTAGCGTGAATATAAATATTAGAAACTAACCTGCATAAATCCCTATAATTATTGGTAAAATTAGAGCTGCTGAATACTTGAGTATATATGTACCAGGAACCTGGATTGGTTGAAGGTTAGTATCTGTATTAAGGAAACCTCCTAGGCTCATATTCCAGAATATTATAGTAAACGGACTCAATATAGTACTCAGTATCACCAGCAGCACGGAGAGGGAGAGATCCCCACACAATATATGGGAAAAATAGGTTGATGCTGTTGCTCCTAAAATATCAAATATATTGATGCTGTTGCTCCTAAAATATCAAATATATTGATGCTGTTGCTCCTAAAATATCAAATATATTGATGCTGTTGCTCCTAAAATATCAAATATATTGATGCTGTTGCTCCTAAAATATCAAATATATTGATGCTGTTGCTCCTAAAACATCAAATATATTGATGCTGTTGCTCCTAAAATATCAAATATATTGATGCTGTTGCTCCTAAAATTATCAAATATATTGATGATGCTGCTCCTAAAAATATCTAATATATTGATGCTGTTGCTCCTAAAATTATCAAATATATTGATGATGCTGCTCCTAAAAATATTTAATATATTGATGCTGTTGCTCCTAAAATATCAAATATATTGATGCTGTTGCTCCTAAAAATATAAAATATATTGACGCTGTTGCTCCTGAAAATATGAAAAATATTGATGCTGTTGCTCCTGAAATATCGAATATATTGATGCTGTTGCTCCTAAAATTATCAAATATATTGATGATGCTGCTCCTAAAAATATCTAATATATTGATGATGTTGCTCCTAAAAATATCAAATATATTGATGCTGTTGCTCCTAAAATATCAAATATATTGATGTGGTAAAAATTGCTAAGAAATTGATAAAATGGAATTCCTGTAATACGTCCAATCATAAAATAATTTTTGATTGTTTTGTGGAAAAGATATTGAAAATGAATTTCATTGGTAAATTGAAATTAGATGGATTAGAATAAGAAAAATTAGAATTAGAATTGGACAGATTATAATTAGATAGATTAGAGTTAGACAGACTGTAATTGGACAGATTATAATTAGATAGATTAGAATTAGATAGATTAGAATTAGATAGATTATAATTAGATATATGAGACTAAGAAAGATTAGAATTAGATAGATAAAAATTAGATAGATTAGAATTAGATAGATTATAATTAGATAGACTAGAATTAGCTAGATTAGAATAAGAAAGATTATAATTAGATAGATTAGAATAAGATAGATTAGAATTAGCTAGATTCGAATTAGCTAGATTAGAATAAGAAAGATTAGAATTAGATAGATTAGAATAAGATAGATTATAATCAGCTAGATTATAATTAGCTAGATTATAATTAGCTAGATTAGAATAAGATAGACTAGAATTAGATAGATTAGAATTAGCTAGATTAGAATTAGCTAGATTAGAATAAGAAAGATTATAATGTATAGAAGTATACCTGGGGATATACCAAGAAGGAAAAGTCCTATCCTAGTAAGATCTACGATCATATTACACTCTACATCATGTCTAAAGATGAGCTGGCCAAGAGTAAAGGATATTAGTGGAACATAAACTGTCTGGCACAATAATCCAACCTGGACATAATTCATTTCTCTTCTTGATTCTACAGCACAATAATTCAACCTGAACATAATTCATTTCTCTTCTTAATTCTACAGCACAATAATTCAATCTGAACATAATTCATTTCTCTTCTTGATTCTACAGCACAACAATCCAACCTGAACATAATTCATTTCTCTTCTTAATTCTACAGCACAATAATTCAACCTGAACATAATTCATTTCTCTTATTAATTATACAGCACAATAATTCAACCTGAACATAATTCATTTCTCTTCTTGATTCTACAGCACAATAATTCAACCTGAACATAATTCATTTCTCTTCTTTATTCTCCAGCGCAATAATTCAACCTGAACATAATTCATTTCTCTTCTTGATTCTACAGCACAATAATCCAACCTGAACATAATTCATTTCTCTTCTTGATTCTACGGCACAATAATTCAACCTGAACATAATTCATTTATCTTCTTGATTCTACAGCACAATAATCCAACCTGAACATAATTCATTTCTCTTCTTGCTGTAGGCGCAATTTCAATAAGTTGAGGGGCGTGTTGGATTCACAAACAATAGTACACCTTAAACCTTGGACTAATCAAGGATTTCGTTCGAATCCTAAATCAGAGACGCGTGTAGTTGTTGAACCTTGATTTGTAACCTGTTTTATATTTGAAAAATTTTAAGATTTACTTTATTTAGAAATAGCAAAAATTAATATTTTTATTCGAATTTTGTAACACTGCTTTGGACATTTTCGAATTATACATGAGTGTTGAGTTTTACGGCAATCTACAGAAAAATATTCGAGAGCTGTCTGGTCTTGATGATAAGTCAAAGGTTTAAAAGGTACCGTTGTGAATCAGGAATTGCCATCTATGCCTGAAGGTTCACTTGAAATTATGTTTAATAAATGTCTAAAATTACCTTCCAGGCAGTTAAAGATAGAAGAGATGATGCGCAGGTAAGTTGTCTACAGGAGGAAATAATATCCTTATATACTCCTCGAACCTCAGATTCATCTATACCAGTTCCAATCATAAAGTTAGCAAAGCAGAGAGCAAGCAGGGTCATCACTCTAGATAATCATATCATGGGATATATTTCCTTAAATCCAAACATTACAACATACATTATTACAACTTTGTAATCCTTCAGTAAAATCTATTTTTAAAGGGATTGTTTCCTTATATTACGTATTTTCTCAAATAGCTTGAGTTCTATACTGATTCTTTTCGGATTGAAACAGAAAGAAATTGAGTTTATGCCACAAATTAAAATATTTTAATCCCTATATCTTTGCAACCGGATGGTGTAAACCTTTGATATTTCAAATTTAGATTATTTGAGCTCACAGAATTTATAGTTTGAAATATCTAAGGTCTACTACATCGAGTTGCAAAGATATAGAGATTAGAAAATCAGAGTTTGTGGAGGAGACTCAATTCCATTCTGGGCATTCTGGATCTTAGGAACAGCTTTGATTGCATGGTAAGATAGGCCTAATATAATTAAAGATATTGGAAAATATTAAGATTTTTTTAATGAAGATAACCTTGAAAATCCTTTTGCCTCGAGTTCATCTTTAGATAAATTTTCTGACATGAATATCGGAAACTGAACCTCTAAACCTCCAGACTGAGCCTCGAATCCCTGGACATCAGCCTCATGAACTACTGGAGTAAAGGTGAGGTCATCTATCCCAGTTCTAATCATCTCATCTCTTAATAGAAAACTTGATAACGTAGAACAAATGAAGAAAACTTGGCAACATAGAACAAATCAAGAAAACTTGACAACATAGAACAAATCAAGAAAACTTGGCAACATAGAACAAATCAAGAAAACTTGACAACATAGAACAAATCAAGAAAACTTGACGACATAGAACAAATCAAGAAATCTTGACAACATAGAACAAATTAAGAAAACTTGACAACATAGAACAAATCAAGAGAATTTGACAACATAGTACAAATCGAGAAATTTTGACAACATAGAACAAATCAAGAAAACCTGACAACACAGAACAAATCAACAAAACTTGAGAACATAGAGCAAATCAAGAAAACTTGACAACATATAACAAATCAAGAAAACTTGACAACATAGAACAAATCAAGAAAACTTGACAACATAGAACAAATCAAGAAATCTTGACACCATGGAACAAATCAAGAAAACTTGACAACATAGAACAAATCAAGAAAACTTGAAAACAAGAACCAATCAATAGTACTCAGTTTCTAATAATAGAACAAAACGATCTATAAAAAACTGAATACTCTAATTGCTCTACTCAGACGCTACTTTTCTAATCCTGATCGGTTGAGCCGTAGACTACCGTAGGCGTAGTGATATTAATTGGATACAAACAAACAAACACCCAAACAGAAAACAAACAAACAAACAGACAAATCAATTAAAAACATATAATTAATATAAATCTTTAATATTTACGTTGAAATATTTGTCCAGCTCTGTTTTCCAACGATAAGAATATCTGAGTATGTATCAGACAGATCCATAATATTCTGGTATTCATCTACTCCGTACTGTAGCAGGGTACCCTGAGCTTCAAGCTGTAGTATACTGTATCCAGCATTCAATAGTAGAGAACCTACACATTTTATTCATTTATTATACAGTGTATCCGTATATAAAAAGTAGTAATCTCTGTTTGTTTGTTTATATGTCCGATCATAACTCATGAATTCCTGGACCGATTTGCCTCAAAAATTGATAAGAGAACTCGGGAGTACGTCTAGAATGTTCTTGGTATTTATATTCTAAATTGAGTGGATCGACATTTATCAGGAAAAATAGCTAAAACCGTAATTTAAAACCAAGTGCTGGTAAACGGCGGAAGTAAGTATGAGTCCCCTGGCCAACACTGAGGAAAATACGAGGAAAAGAGAAATAACTTAATAATGAGGAAAATAAGAGGAAAAGAGAAATAACCTTAATAATCAGGAAAATACGAGGAAGAGAAATAACTTTAACAATGAGGAAAATACGAGAAAAAGAGAAATAACTTTAACAATCAGGAAAATACGAAAAAAAGAGAAATAACCTTAATAATAAGGAAAATAAAAGGAAAAGAGAAATAACATTATTAATGAGGAAAACGAGAGGAAAAGAGAAATAACCTTTTTATAAGGAAAATACTAGGAAAAGAGAAATAACCTTTATAATGAGGAACATATGAGAAAAAGAGAAATAACTTTAACAATGAGGAAAATACGTGAAAAAGAGAAATAACCTTAGCAATGAGGAAAATACGAGAAAAAGAGAAATAACCTTAATAATAAGGAAAATAAGAGGAAAAGAGAAATAACATTAGTAATGAGGAAAACAAGAGGAAAAGAGAAGTAACCTTTTTATAAGGAAAATACTAGGAAAAGAGAAATAACCTTTATAATGAGGAAAATATGAGAGAAAGAGAAATAACTTTAACAATGAGGAAAATACGAGAAAAAGAGAAATAATCTTTTTATGAGGAAAATAATAAAAGAGAAATGGGTTTTATGTTTATTTTGGAAACTTCATCTAACTTTAGAAAAACTTAATTAATTGCTCATTTTACCTGAAGGGTAGTAATTCTTCTGTCTAATGCATCGTATTCCAAAATTGAAAGAGGTAACTTGAATATTGTAAATCTAAAGTAAAGGAAATAATCTGTATTATTATTCCAAAATAAAAATAAACATTGGGGTATGTTTTCTTATGATGATTAAAATCCGAATTGAAGACTAAAGGAGAAACAAAGAACTTTAAATTCATTATCTTGTCTCTGTAAAATATCAGTTTTATATACGGGGTTTTGTGTTTAATCTATTTATTGATTTGATAGATTGCTGCAAGTATTTACTCTTACAAAGTAATGTTTACTTCTTTAAACTTTGAATTTATATTATATAAAAACGAGTTTGGTTTCAATAAATTTATTTTTAAAATATTCTAAATTAGCAAAAGAACTCGGCGTTGCCCGTGAAATTCAAAACTGGTCAACCACTTGACAGAAAACTAGGGTTTAACTGTATAAGATTTTGAAATGATATTGAAAAAGAACCTGATGAGGAACTGACATATTTAACCATATCGGATCTGAGCTTGGAACACAGGGTGAAATATCGTCTATCTCGACGCAAAGCTTGTAATCGTTCTGAGCTTTATCCTGGTAAATCTGAATTATCGCAACCGGATATCCCTTCTCCCACATTCTGTTATGACAGCTCATGTTGAAGCGTGACAGCTCTCCAATCCTGGAAATTTAGTTTTGATTTCAACTGACTAGATTTCGTCACGAAAAATAGTTTTGATATAAACTTACTTTGTATGGAGACCGGTTATTGGTGAGAAAAAGCAGTCGACAGCATTAATTAGAACACAGTCAACAACTTTAAAATATGAGATAATTAAAAGCAAAATAAGTTTCCCACACATTTTGCGAATTTTACATAACTAATTTCCCGCATTCGTGATGGGAAGTATTAGATTTTAAATTTTATGTACAAGCATTTAAAATGCTAATTCCAAGTTACAAAAATTCAGATTAATGATCAAATTTAAAGTTCTTATCTTATGAAACTGTTAAAAACTGTGGATAAAAATCATTATGATTGAAAAGGAAAGAATATTTTGATCACTGGACATTGTCTTGCACAATGTACGTACATAATCGAAAAACTCTGAAATAGAAAGACGACTTTTATGATAAAATTATAACTTTTAAAAGGCTTATAAGCATGAGACACTGCAATTGTGCAGGTGAAACAGACCCATTTCACTAAATTAGTAATTTGATAAGTTTCTAGAAAAACAAAATCAAAAACAGTTCATCATTGTAATAATGTCGTGTTCCTATTTCATTGTTTTCTGATTATCACTGTAAGACGAGACATCCCGTAAACGATTTTAAGCATTAGTGTCCTAATATGATCAAATTCAAAGGAGACTCTTTTCACTTTTCTGGGATGAAGAACATAAGTTTGATTTTCAAACACCATACAGTTTACTCATGAACTCCCATGAACTTTTCAGACATCGAAAGAATTTATAAAATATCGTTTTCTAAACTTATTGATAATAAGTTTCTGCAGATACTTTTTTTTTAACCTTAAACAGGCCGGGGGGGTGGGCGGCGTTTGGCGCCCTTTCCCCTGTAGATTTTTTTGTCCTTGCACTACCATTTTTGACACTATCACCGTGAATTTTTTTGACTTTCAATGAATAGTAATTTAAAGGATTTTAAGTTAAATTTTTTAAATTTAAAGAGTAGGGTAAAGGGCGGAAAAAAAATTATATTTTTAAAAAACCCTTAAAAAATGTATGCAGAAACATGTGTCACACTTTGATATTTGTTTAAAACAAACAAATATTTTTTTCTCACTTTTTTTACCCTTTTGTAGGCTTTTTTTTCAACCCTCCCTAGCACCCAAACTATACAAGTTATCGGTCTAATTTTTCAAAAAATTGGGCTATGTGACATGCATTTCGCAAGGTTTGACTGTAAGAATAACTTTGCAGGGTTGAGTCTTTGCCACAAATCCTATTTTTGTAATCCCTGTATCTTGCAACCCACGGTTTTCATCATCAGGTTACAAATAATATAATAATAATAAAAAATAATTGTAAAAAGAGGGAAGCTTTTCTAATTATTTTTTCGAGCAGAGTTTGCAAGTTGGAATATTTTATTATTAATATATTCAAATTAATCATCATACTTAAGTAAATTTAATTTTCTAAACCAAATACCGAATATATTTCTTGCTCATTATTTCGTAAATTTGATATACCTTTTTGTTTACTTTTAGAAACCCCAATCCCAAGCTATAATACAATATTCCAGATAGGGACGAAACATACAACTATATACAGGGTGTCCCAATAAACATGGGAATTCCCGTTTTTATTGGGACACCTTGTAGTAAAAGAAAAGTTTCTTCAAGCAGAATATTCTAAGCAAAAAAATAAGATGGTTACCATATGCCAGTTTATATTTAGATTTGTTAAAATAGGATTTCCAGCAAGGGGTATTCAGGAATTTGTCCGGAGGGGGTTCAATTATTTGTTTATCTTTCCAGGAGAGGGGGGGGGGGGGCTCAGCACCCATTGGGGCCTGAAAGCCCCCTGAAATCTATAGATTTCACTGGTCCAGGGGGGCTTAGCCCCCATAGCCCCCCCCCCTAATTCTCAGGTTCATCAAATTTAAACCCTATTCTTTCCAGGTTAAATTCTTTAATTTTTAAACCTAAAGATCTAAAGGTATGGATTTGAGAATTTGAGTTTGTGGCAAAGACCCTAGTTTGTAACAGTTCTTATGTATTTAAAGACTAAAATGGAAGCATATTATTATCATATTGGAAATTTGTCTAAACAAACCCTGATCGAACAATTATCAAAAAGACATTGGTCTAAAAATTAAATTGATAAAGGTTTTTTCTTTTTTAGTGTTTTATGAGGTATCGTTTTATTCAAATAAATTTGTTTTAGTGTTTTTCTATAGACATGCCATACCATGAACTAAATACTAAAAAAAATTTAAAAATAATATCGAAACATATATATGAAGGGATTGAAGGGCGTATTTCAAGATTAAGAAGTCGATTAACGGGATTTAATTCAAGATATTATAAACCTGTAGTTGACATTTGGATTAGATGCATACATAGAATATAGTCTTATTTACGACAGAGGGTATTCAAAAAAATATTTTGTAAATATTTTTTAACGACGAGAGTCAAGGAATTTTAAATAAAGTAAAAACAGCTTTTCTATATAAGCACTTTTTATTTGAATGTAGACTAAACTTCTTTTAGCTAGATTTAAGGAATGCTCTCAAAATCTTCACATTAAAAAATCGTTTTAATCGGACAACCCTTAAATGTTGCATAATGGAATGTAAAGGCGAGTATTTCGAATTATAAAGTCTGTTCAGTTTATCAGTAAAAAAAGTTGGAAGTTTAAAGAAAGCCGACATTTTTTCAAGATTTTTTTAAAAATTGTATATATCATATATATTATATTCATTTTTGCAATTAACTCACGTTTGATTACATTTCATTTATTTATCTATCTATCTATCCTATTTAAATATCTTTGAGTCTAATTTAATACCGAAGCAAAGTACGAGTATATTGCTATTGTCTCGGTTTGGTTTGGTTTACAGTCGTGATTATGTTCTTGGTTAGGCTCTATGACCATAAATTGTAAAAGTTCAACGTGTCTAACCCGTTTTAACTTTTATCTGGTCGTGTATCAAAGATATTTGTATACGGGGTGTCAGAAGTTCTTATCTGATGTAAATTTTGAATAAAAACGCATTGTTACAATATATTTCAAAGTTTTGACCACCTCTCACTTGTATCTAGGCTGCTATAAAATGTCGAAATATATATCAGACCAGGTTGACTTTTAAGAGTCACAATGTCTTCGCCTTTTATTTTACCTCTCTAACTCACTTATATTTTTTTGATAGCACTAGACATGAACATTTTAGAATTTAAAAGTAACTTTTTTAGCTTTATGAAAGTTATTGCGCGAGAGCCTGTAACCTTTGGACCACAGGGCCAAATTAAGTCCCAAAATTGCATTCAGTCATCTTAACATTTATTTAAATGAAAAAATAGCAAGACAAAGTAAACTCTGTAGTTTCGAGATCCTTTTTAATTCGTTTTTTAGATATTTTTGGCCCACAAAAAAAACCATATATATATGACTTTATAAAGTCTAACTTAACATAAATCGAAATTCTTTGCAAAAATTGACTGTTAGTTCATATCGTTTAGATCTATATCTTTTGCCAAATAAAACAAAAATCCAACTTTTGAAAAGTGAAACCTCTTAAAGCCGAAAAGTCGACGTGAATCAATTACTTTGGTTGTCTGTGCCAGAACCCATGGGTAAGGTGTATGGTCGATTAGAATTTCTATTTATAATTTTGAAAATCCACCTCGTGATTTTAAGGAAAATCTACGAAAATATTTATTTTTGTAATTTCAAAAAGTTGGAAATATTTGCAAAGATAGTTTAGTAACAAACGCAATGATGTTCCTTGTGTACAGTGTACAGTGTACACTCTTAGCTAAGCTTTCGGTGTGTTACTGCTGTAATCTGCTGTACATACATTGACAGACGATATAGTAGCGATTAGTGGACAGTGTGTATACCCTTTATAGTTTATAATTTACAAGTTATTGTTACAAAGCTGTAGTTAAAAACAGGTTAAAATATTGATAAAATGCAGGTTGTCTGAATGCAACTTTTCGCTGAAAATCCTGATTTGCATTTTCCGATTTGTTCCGGGTATATTTTACAGCGGCAACTATTTCAATGCTATGATTATTTCTTTTTAAAGATCAACTGAGAAAAGTTCACCAAAATATAGTTTTTAATTCTTATATTACATATTTCAGCTTTTAATTTTCACATTTTATTCATAAAGAAATTCAGGCGCGCAGTCATTCATCTAGGAGGGGCAAAGAGCAATTATTTTTTTTTAGTTGGGGGAAATCTCTAATCTTTGTTTTTGGGGCAAATTTTATTTTGGATGGCTTTTTTCAGTTTGGTGAATTTTGTGTATGGAAATCTTAAATCTTGATTTTTGGGTAAAATTTTTATTTATTTTTTTTAAATATATAAAGGGCCATTTTTCTAAACTAGTTATTTTTTAGGGCCAAAACTTCTTAATTTTTTAGCATTATCAAAATCAAATAGAGGCATTTTTTAAGATAGGGCTGTAAATTTTAAAGTTGGTTGTAATTATGGACCATTTGGGGATAAAAAATTAAAGGAATTGAGTAGTTGCCACAAACTCTGATTTTCCAATAATTATATGCTTACAACCCAATGTCATAGACCTTTGATATTTTAAACTATGAATTCTGTTAGATCCAATAATCTAAGTTTTAAATACCAAAGGTTTACACCATCAGGTTGCAGACCTATAGGGATTAAAAAAACTGAAATTGTGGGAAGGACTCTATTCCTTCAGGTGCAAATTAAAAATTCTTAAAAAAGAAGGGTTACTAATGTTGGATAAAGGGGCAAATTTTAAAAATCCAAATTTGGAGGCATCTTTTAAAGAAAGAGGGAAAATAAGAAGAATCTGAGCTTTTATTGAAAAATGTTATAGTTGAATTTGAGTTTGCTGAATTTTAGTTATTTTTTAGCCTGAATCATCATTAACTTGGCGTTTCTGAATATTTAATATTTGACGTAGATCTTAATTTTGATTTTGTTACTCGGAATTAAGAAATATTTTTAGAATTATTTACTTTTTTAATTCATTTTTTCATCTCTTTACTCTCAATTCTGTTCAATGTTAATGAACAAATTAATATGAACTAGGAAACTTATCTTAACAAATCCCCTCCCCCCTATAACTTCCATATTTTCTTAGCAATTATTTGAGATAAGTCTAGTAAACACTGGAATCTTCCCACAGAGCCCATACAAAGTCAAATATAATATGATATATATATATATATAAATATATATATATATATATATATTATATAATATATATGGATATACATAAGATTTTACGCGCAACACCTAGCGACGCAACCTACCGCACCCAACAAGTATATAAGAGAGCGTCAGTAACGCCGGTAATCATTCTGAAAAGTATCCAGGATGCGTCACCTTCTCCCCCTCCCTCTCCTTTTCTCACTTGCTAGCGCCCAGTTCGTCTTCTTCGGAGGCAACCAGGCTCCCAGGTTTGGAGGACAACCTTCCCTCCAACCCCAACCCTTCAGATCCCAACAATTCCAGTCCCAACCCTTTCAATCCCAACAGTTTCAATCCCGTCCTTCTCAACCCTTGAGGTTCGGTGTCAGCTCTTCTCCCGCCTTCTCCAACTCCGTCCCAACCGCCGCTGCATCTTCAGCATCTGCTGGAGCCAAGGGAAACTATCAATGGGGCGGAAAGAACTTCCTCCTGACCTGGAGAAATGGGCGGAGCGACTTTGCCTGGTCTGAGGGCGTTTCCTTCTGTAGGTCCCAAGGGATGCAGCTTGTGTCTCTGGACTCAGCTGAGAAGGCAGATCACTTCTTGGGACTGATCGGTAGTGATCGTTCTCCGTACTCCTGGGTCGGAGGAGAGGTTAGCGGAGATTCTAGAACCCTGAGCTGGTTGAACGGAAAGACCGATGATGTGAGGAAAGGACAGCATCCCTGGTCCTTCACAGGACGTACAGGTCCTCAACCTGATGGAGGAGAGAGGTGTCTCGCTATTCTTAACAATACTTACAGGTATAATACATTTGAATTAAATAAATGGTGCATCTTTTTCTTGCAAGAGAAATTGAACTTTAATGCCTCGCTTGAATTTTAACAACTAAAGCTACATATTAAAGCGGAGAAAGTCGTCTTCAATATTTTCTTAAAGTGGCAAACAACAAAATTGATCAGATTCTTGTAGATAAAACCGCTAGACTGTTCACATTTTCTCCGTTTTTTTCGATTCTCAGTATCACAGTCGTTAACAAAAGTTACTTGTTTAAAAAGATTTGGAAATCTTGGCGATAAATGCGAACAATTCATGAGAATTTGGTTTTCAGCATATTTTCCGCGCCGCCTGGTGCAAGAAATATCACGTATTTTTTGTTAAAATATTCTTTTCTTGTCATTCTTTATTTTGTTCTCACTTTCAAACTACATTTTGTTCTCACTTTCAAACTACATTTTGTTCTCACTTTCAAACTACAATTTGTTCTCATTTTCAAACTACATTTTGTTCTAATTTTCAAACTACATTTTGTTCTCACTTTCCAACTACATTTTGTTTTCACTTTCAAACTACATTTTGTTCTACTTTTCAAACTACACTTTGTTCTCACTTTCAAACTACATTTTGTTCTCATTTTTAAACTACATTTTGTTCTCACTTTCAAACTACACTTTGTTCTCATTTTCAAACTACATTTTGTTCTCACTTTCAAACTACAACAGTTCTCTGTTAGTCTCAATATCTAGATCTTAGAATATTTAAATTTTTCAAATATTTAAACAATACAGTATATAACGTTTACAGTGCACCAGCAGGGGAGGTTAGGGATGCACCTTCTCAAATGGACTCAAAAATTCTACAAATCTACTAAAAGCAACCCATATTTTAAAACGTTGAATAATCTATTACAATTAAAAGTCAAAAGTTAAAAAAAAACTTTAAATTTTAAATATTTTATTTTTCAGGGACGGTGTGAAGTTTCACGACGTAGCCTGTCATCATAAGAAACCAGTTATCTGCGAGGAATAGACGAACAGACGAATAGACGAATAGATGAATAGATTAAAGAGAAGAATAGATGAAAATCTATTTACTCAACAAATGCAAGTTTATTCATGAAACGCCGAAGGAGGTTAAGCTCTGAATTATTTATATATTTATAACAAATATAAACTGTGGTTATTTATAAAACTAAATAAAAGATCCAACAGTATACATTTTCTATAGTTTAGTTCAAGCAGTAACATCTCTTTTTTAAAATATGTGAAATCGAGTCAAATGATGATGCACCTAGGATACACGTTTTTTCTGTTTAATATAAAAAAATCTCAGATTATAGTCTTGTGTTATATATATAAGGAAGAAGAATTCTTATTCGATATTAGAAAATTAATCAAAGTAGAAAATTTGTTCCAGAAAAAAGAAGATATCTAATTAAAGGGACTGTAAGCGTAATTTCACGTGACCCTCCAGGCAAAGAGGGGAATGTCCGATTTACAACGGTATCCTTTCAACCTTTGACTGATCAATGATTGTAGAGATCTGTGTGTGAACTCAACACAGCTAACGCTATACTCGAAAATCTGGAATATTATTTGATCAAAACGGATAAAAAAATCGAATATAAATATATTTTTTTATCGACTTCCAGAGACTAATTTTCAATTTTTGTTTGATTATTTTTTGCAAAGAAAGTGTTCAACAATTTCAGCGTTTAGATAAGTCTATCCTCCTTTATCGTCCAAAGGTTTAAAGGGAACTGTTGTGACACGCCACTCTGCAAACAGAGTCACTTAAATTTACGCCTACAGTCCCTTTAAGAAAGTAAAAAAAAATAAGAAATAAAAGGAAATCCAGGAAAATGCAGGAAAATAACAACAATAATATAAAAGAATATAAAGGTTAAAAAAAGTTTATATAATAAAAAACAAATAATAGTACCAAAAAAACATACTGTTACTCAATAAAGCTTGTCAGATGCTAATTTAAATAAAACCTTTCTTTACCCTTACAAAAAAATTATTTCAGAGGGGAATTTCCCCCCCCCCCCAAAAAAAAACTTATTTATGCCAACCTCGTTGATATTTGAAAATAACATGTATGCGTGGTTCATTTAGCCATCCTATTGATCCACAATCCGTCCATTCCCGCGCCCCGGACTGACGAGGGCGCTTCGTTTGGCTTATTCAGTTTGAATTCAATCAGAGTTTGGTCTAAAATTCAACAATCTATACACTCAAAGAGTTGTCTTATTTAACTTTTTTATCTAAATGCATCCGTCGCTAAACAACATTCATGTTTAATTGATAAAAAGCAAAAGAAAGTCTCAGCTTGCCAGGACAAGGACCGAACTGATAAATCACCGTGCCCGAGGTCAAACAGCATAGAGTCAAACGACCTAGGGTCAAACAGCATGAGGTCAAACGACAAACGGTCAAAAACAGGACAAAGGATAAAACGACAAAGGGTAAAAATGACAAAAATTCTTCTTTTTAATTTTGTCTTTTAAAGTAATAAAATGTCTCTCACCTTACTTTGAGTTAGATTGGGTTAAGACAATTCCAGGGCCGAGCGGTGCGGCTCGGATGGGTTAGGAGGCCCCAGGGGGTCTTAAATTTTAAATTATGTGCTGTCTCTCGAAAAAAATGTTTGCCCGTTTGTCGCACTTTTTGACCCTATATCGTTTTACCCTAAGTCGTTTGACCCCATGGCATTTAATAATTTGACCCAAAAACGTTTGACCCATGACATTTAATTATTTGATCCAAAAACGTTTGACCCCATGGCATTTGATGATTTGACCCTGAAACGTTTGACCCCCTAATGTCAGTTAATCATTTCAGTGGAGAAATAATTTGATAAAGAATTATCTATCATTTTGACATGCATAGCTAGAAAACTTTTCCATAGTATGAAATCATTAATATATCATGGTGAGCCATTAAGTTTAAACGTTTTTATAGGAAAGTATATTTCACATTTATTTATAAATAACAATATATATCATATGTAACAATTATATAATTTTAAACATATTTACAGGAATTATCACATAGCATTTTACAAAAATGTATGACAAATTGAATATTTAAGCCAATTTACAATTGATTTTGAGAAATTTTCTAAACAATTTTTTACTTTTCTGTTTCAGAATTTTGCAGAGTTTCGGTTCTAAAATTCTCTTGTAAATATTATATATCTATATTTTTTTATATGGCTTCAGAACCCTGTAATACTAGACGTGTATAGTACAGTATGGAACGTTTTGTTTTCCTTCACGTTTATTGATCAATAAAAATATAGAAATTTTCAATTAGTTTTGTGCCAGTGAAACTTTAAAGTTTCTGGAAGGTACATTGGTTTTCATTGTCCAAAATTATTTCATTAAATACACAATTACTAACTTGCTAAATTGTCAACTTTACTATTCAGTTCCTTTTGTATGCAGAGAAGAAAATCAAATAATCAATTAAATGAATTAAAAATAAAGTATTCTTGAAACAAAAATATAACCTTTTTTGACCCAAAACTCTAAACATTTAAATTTGTTGTCAACAAAAGTGTATTTCTATTCCAAAATGGTTTTATTTAGATTGGTTAAGTTTAAAGTTTTAAATATGTTATAACAGTTAAATCACTAAATAGCTATTCAGGTTCGAACTTGTACATTGTATTTATACAAATCGAGTTTATATTTTCATGGGTGATTTGAAATAAAGTTAAAAATACTTGATGTTTTTTGTCAGAGTGTTTGTTTAGAATTAATTGTTATTGTCAACCCAACACGTGGTAGAGCATTTATTTATATGTCAGCTATAGCTGGCCAAACGGCTGGACCAAATGGGCTGACATTTTTTAAAGAAACCCATGAGTAAGCCAAAAAAAATTAATATTTTTGTTAATTCAAATTTTTTATTCCACGGGCAACACCGGACACTTCAGCTAGTAAGAAATATAGAACGAGATATCTAATTTAATTTCTTTATGTTGTTTCTGCTCAATTGACGACTGCTTTTACAAGTTAGACCAGATATTGTATTTCTGGTGTTGATTCGCTCAATTGACAGCAGTTTTTTTTACTATAGGTAGAACCAGATTCCTAATTTTTGCTGTTGTTTCTAATCATTTGGCAACAGCTTTTTAATAGTTAGAACCAGATTCCTGATTTTTGCTGCTGTCGCTAATCATTCGGCAACAGCTTTTTACTAGTTAGAACCAGATTCCTAATTTTTGATGTTGTTTCTAATCATTCGGCAACAGTTTTTTTACTAGTTAGAACCAGATTCCTGATTTTTGCTGCTGTCGTTAATCATTCGACAACAGCTTTTTACTAGTTAGAACCAGATTCCTAATTTTTGCTGTTGTTTCTAATCATTCGGCAACAGTTTTTTACTAGTTAGAACCAGATTCGTGATTTTTGCTGCTGTCTCTAATCATTCGGCAACAGCTTTTTACTAGCTAAAACCAGATTCCTTATTGTTGCTGCTGTCTCTAATCATTCGGCAACATTTTTTTACTAGTTAGAACCAGATTCCTGATTTTTGTTGCTGTCTCTAATCATTTGGCAACATTACTAGTTAGAACCAGATTCCTGATTTTTGTTGCTGTCTCTAATCATTTGGCAACATTTTTTTACTAGTTAGAACCAGATTCCTGATTTTTGTTGCTGTCTCTAATCATTTGGCAACAGCTTTTTAATAGTTAGAACCAGATTCCTGATTTTTGCTGCTTTCTCTAATCATATGGCAACAGCTTTTTACAAGCTACACCAGATTCCTGATTTCTGCTTTTTATTCTGCTAAGTGCTCAAATGAGCCTACAATTAGTCCGATCCAGATTCAGCAGTTCTGCTGTTGTTTCTACTCAGTTGGCAAAAGCTTTTTCTCATCAACCGCAGCAAATACCCTTTAAACACAGCCTGAACAAAATATCTTTCTATGTCATGGCAATGGGTATTATTAAGTGCGAACAAGTTTTTGTCGGGATTTTTATTTATTGATCGAAAACAAACTGGATGATACCAATTTCAATGACATATATAGTTTTATTCAGTTTTACTCAAATTATTTAAAAGCAGGTCGATAAGTTACTTAATCACCCTGTTGTAGGGTGATTAAGTAACTTTAACATGCTACAATTTTCAAAGCAGGGTGAAAAAAAATACTTTTTCGTCCTGTTGAAGGGCGATAAAGTCACCAATCACCCTACAACGGGAAATATTAGGTGTGATAGATTCCCTTAAAATTGTACAAAATATTTAAGAAACATAGAGAACACGCTAGTGTCAACATCTTGTGGAGCCTCAATAAAGCCAACCAAAAATCTCTGACAGATAATTTTACAAAACATAATTTTTTGCTTAAAATTATATTTATTTTTTTACGATTTTAGCGTTTCCTGAATTCAGTGTTTCAAGACTGATATTTTGATATAAATCTTTAATCTATTTTGGTAATTTATTTTCGTTTCCATTGCAGTGATTTGGTCGACACAAAAAAAACTAAATTCTGAATGAGTTTGAAAATTGAAAAAAAGTATAACCCTAACTTGAGTGTAAAAATACAAAACCAAAAAACCGATGTATACCTTGAAATCATGATGATGGAGACCGTAGATAAGAGGGTTGAGAGCAGAGTTAGAGTAGCCCAACCAAATCACAAACAGATAAAGGTTGTGCGGGGTCTGGATATCCTGGATACAAACAGATAAAGGTTGTGCGGGGTCTGGATATCCTGTAAATACAAACAGATAAAGGTTGTGCGGGGTCTGGATATCCTGTAAATATAAACAGATAAGGGTTGTGCGGGGTCTGGATATCCTGTAAATATGAACAGATAAAGGTTTTGAGGGGTCTGGATATCCTGTAAATACAAACAATTAATTCCCTCCTTTAATTGGTTTGTAAAGTACATAGATCCAGACTGTTATTAACGTTGCAATAATTTTTAAACGGGGTTTTGAATTGTCGCAACGCCTTGGCTTTCTTTGATTTTACCTAACCAGGGCACTTGTACTATTTTGCAGCACTGAACATGAACATTTTAAACCCAAAAATCACTTGTTTTCACCGATTTAGTCCCAGCTCTCCTAACTAAACTTGAAAATTGAAAAAAAGGCTAGAAAACAGTAAAACTAAGTTGTTAAGATAAAACCAAGACCAATGCTGTCTAAAATGTTGATGACTAACTTTCAGATTTGTCTTTATCTAAGTGAATATAAAGTCCGTACAGTCGTCTCTGAAGTCTTATCCTTTGTGGTGCACTGTGATATTGATATGCTACATTTCTTGCATAAAACTTAGCCCATGACTGTACAGTACGACTGAATGCATGTACACTGTAGATCATTTTACACGGATCATTTTAAAAGTTTCAACTCACCAGAATATGAACAACGGGCATCCAGATGAAGAATGGCATCCAGCACACTAGAAAACCACCCATAATAAAACTCAAGCTGATAGCTGCCTTCGCCTCTTTAAACCGATCTCGCTTACGGCGTTGAGCCTGAGCTAGCAGAGAGGACTCACGGTCCAGTATCATATGACTGACACCTGGACGAGAACTGACATCTTCGTCTAGAGTTAACAAGGAACTCTCAGTATTGAGTATCACACTGCAGGTTGTGGCACCTGGCTCTTCCTAAATTTTATAAAGAAGATTTAAACCAAACCAAATTGTCGGTTATTCATTAATATCCTTTGAGTTAAAATGATACTTTGCTAGTTGCACCTTAAAGGGAGTGTTCGTGATAAATGAAAGGCTGATATCGAATTAAAAATTTTAAAAAATGTTAAAAAATATGTACGATATGAAAGCAGCAAATTGAACTCGACAATTGTAGGTTGTAATATCTGAATGGGTAATTTCATATTTGATTGAATTATTTGCTATCTGAGTGGAATAATGCCACTCCGTGAATTTGTAGGGGTCCAAGGCTCCTCGGTATGAGTCGTTTTAAACAATTTTCTCCCTATAGATGCAACGCAGATAGAAGTAAAATTAGTAGCGATTGATATCGTATTTAATTCGACTTCTACCAATACCCCCGTTCATATTTCGAGAAGACTCCCTTTAAAGTTTTTTTTCAGCTAAGGAACTGAGTTTTTGCCACAAACTCAAATTTTCTAATCCCTATATCTTTGCAACCTGATAGTGTAAACCTTTGATATTTCAAGCTTAAACTACTTGATCTAGCACAATTCCTATTTGGAAATATGAAAGGTTTACACCATCAGGTTGCCAAAATAAAGGGATTATAAAATCAGAGTTTTTGGCAAAAACTCAGTTCCTTTGAGAAGTCACATAAAATCTTAGGACTTAAAGTTTGATCAGTCTGACCTTTGGGAACCAGCAAGTCAGACTATTTGTGTTCCGAATCCAAAAAAATTTGTTTGTAAAGGATTTTGAAATTTGTGAATAAACCCTTTAAACTGAGGAGTTGATAAGACTATTATTGTAAACCTGGGATTCCTCAACTAGCTCGTGACTAGGTAAACTGATAGTCTGGTACAGGGTTGGGTTCATTAGTTCCAACTTCAGAGCCTCCATATACACTCTAAATCAGATAGATATAAGAATCCACAGTGGTTCAAAGATTGCAAGTACTCACGCAAAAATCCATGAGAATTTTGAAATCTAGATCTTGAAAACTAGTGTTTTAAAAATGTCCATATCTAAGGCCGCGAAGTCAGTGTGGCAAAATATGACTCAATATGACACTTTAAAATAGACTCAATCTTGAAAATTGGTGCAACTGTTTATAGCTATTTGGATCTATGTGTAGATAAATGTCTACATAAATCAGAGCCAGAACGGAGAACACAATTTCAATCAAAAGTCAATACTAAAAACTGTCAATCAACTTATATAAATTGTATTATTTCTCGATTCAAATGGAAAACGAAATTTAAGAGAAAAAAATACAGTTTACTAAGGAGAATGAAGAAAAGAGTACATTTTACCATGGATAATGGAGAAAAGAGCATAGCTTACCATGAGGGATGGAGAAAAGAGTACAGTATACCATTAAGGATGGAGAAAAACGTACAGTTTACTAGTAAAGAGGGAGAAAAAAGTACAGTTTACCATTAAGGATGCAGAAAAAAGCAAAATTTATTACGAAGGATGGAGAAAAAGGTACAATATACCATTAAGGATGAAGAAATAAGTACAGTATATCATTATTTATTAAGGATGGGGGGAAAAGCTAAATATATTATGAAGGATTGAACAAATTTATCCTAAAAAATGGAGAACTAGGAACATTTTCCATGGAGGATGGAGAAAGGGGTAGAGGTATGAATTCAAGATTTTAAAAAATTCCATTGAATAGAGCAATAAAATGCTTAAACAGGGTTTGTTTCTTTTCTCGAAGATTTCCTTTGCAAATTTAACTTTTATTTCTTTACATTTTTGATCTAAATTCCTGAAAAAATATTTTAGACGAATTTTCTTGTGAACTCTTTAAAGTATTTAATAAAAATTTTTATTGGAAGAGAGTGTTTAATAAATTTGCATATTAGCTTCATAATAACAGTTTTTGTTTAATTTGTTTTTTATCACTCTATTTTAATTTATAACAAAATTTGTTTTTGATGTTTTTAATTTTAGTTTTTGAAAGCTTTTTCTTTTAATTTCCGAAGTCCAAAGAGATTGTTGAGTTCAACAGCTGTATTCTGACGACACAAGTAACTTAGTTTTTGTGTCCTGCTAAATTATTAATAATAGTGATAATTTTACAATAAAGTGCTTATCTTACAGAGAAAAAAGTGCAATTTTATGTGTTTATTGTTTTCTATTTTTACACTTTTTTATACAATCTTGCAAAATATGTCAACTATAATTGTGAAAAATTTCGTTTTCCTTGTTATATTTGACACTTGTGACGTGGTGTATAATTGGTCCATTTCTCTGTTTGCCATGTACTTGATAATTTATTTGCTTGAGTCTCGATTAACTGCATTTGTCACAAAGTACAGTTTTAAGTATATTAGAGATATATCTTTTAATTCAAGAGTTTTTTAAATAATCTTCTATTTTTGATAAAAATATAATTGATAAATTTTGTTATAAATGTCTTCATAATATAGCTACACAGCCTACAGCTCTAAAAATATCATTAGCAAGAAGATATCAATTTGTTTAATGATTTAAATCAGAAATTAAGTAATTAAGAATTATAATGAAACTGAGTTCTTGTACAAACTCAAATTTTATGATCTCTATCTGTTTGTAACCTGATGGTGTGAACCTTTGATATTTCAAACTTCAAGACTTTTTGAAATAACAGAATTCACAGTTTGAAATACCAAAGGAATACGAAATCAGGTTGTACAGATATAGGGAATACGAAATCTGGTTGTACAGATATAGGGAATACGAAATCAGGTTGTACAGATATAGGGAATTAAAAATCAGATTTTGTGCGAAGAACTTAATTCTTTCCAGCTTCACTTAATCTCATTAAAAACGAAAATGTACTAATTTATTTATCTTACTCAATTATTCTTGTTTTTGTTCTAACCGCCTCCACAGGATAAATCTTTAATGTGGATGCCTTACACCTAGTTTATTATTAACTAGCTTGAGAACTTATAGGTACTCTCGCCGTTTACCCGCGCTTGATAGTAAATTACAATTTTAGCTATTTTCCCCTATAGCTTCTTTCCCCCCTCAATTTAGAATCTCAAACCAAGCTAAGAACATTCCGGTGTTTCTCCCAAATTCCCCAATCAAAGTTTCAGGTATATCAGTACAGGGGATCATGAGTTATCATCAGACACACAAACAAACAAGCAGAGAATACAAGTTTATAGAATGTAGAAGTAAAGTTGGTTAATGTTGGGATAATAATGAACTTAACTTAACTGCCGATATATTTTCCTGATGTATATGTACACATTGACCCCTGCTAGATATATTTACCTGATGTACATGTACAAAATGACCACTGCTGGATATATTTACCTGATGTATATGTACACAGTGACCCCTGCTGGATATATTTACCTGATGTACATGTACACAGTGACCCCTGCTGGATATATTTATCTGATGTACATGTACACCATGACCCCTGCTGGATAAATTTACCTGATGTATATGTACACAGTGACCCCTGCTTGATATATTTACCTGATGTACATGTACATCATGACCCCTGCTGGATATATTTACCTGATGTACATGTACACCATGACCCCTGCTGGATATATTTACCTGATGTACATGTACATCATGACCCCTGCTGGATATATTTACCTGATGTACATGTACACCATGACCCCTGCTGGATATATTTACCTAATGTATATGTACACAGTGACCCCTGCTGGATATATTTACCTCATGTATATGTACACAGTGACCCCTGCTGGAAATATTTACCTGATGTACTCGTACCTGGATATATTTACCTGATGTACATGTACACCATTACCCCTGCTGGATATATTTACCAGATGTACACGTATACCATGACCCCTGCTGGATATATTTACCTCATGTTCATGTACACCCTGACCCCTGCTGGATATATTTACCTCATGTATATGTACACCATGACCCCTGCTGGATATATTTACCTGATGTACACGTACACCATGACCCCTGCCGGAATCCAGAAAGATAGTCCTGCTGAGACTACGCTGTAAATTTTGTTGACCTAAAAAATATTAAACATAACCAAAAAGTTTATCAAGCACAATAAGTGGCAACAGAGAAATGGACCAATTAAACACGACGTCACAAGTGTCAAATATAACAAGGAAAACAAAATTTTTTCACATTAGTTGATATGTTTATCAAGATTAAATAAAAAAGTGTAAAAACAGAAAATAAAGAACACATAAAATTGCACTTATTTTACTGTAAGATAAGTATTAACAAATTTGTCGGACACAAAAACTGAAGTGACACATGTAACGTCAGAATACAGCTGTACTCAGAGTAATATTCTACCTTGCCATCTATTGTACTGGAATCTATTTGAATATAACAGTGTATCTGTTTAGGGGGGTAGGGGGTAATTTCAAATATAAAAAAAATATGAAAAAATTAAGAAACATACAGTAAACATAAAAATATTTGTTGATTTCTTATAGTGCATAAGTGGTCTGTCTATAAGAAAGATAGAACGTTTTCAGTATTCCAAAATGTGGTCTACCTTAATTCTTAGTGCTTGTAAAATAATTTTATGCATATAAACTAGGCTCTACAAGAGTCAGAGGAGATGTATTTCATAATAGCTGAAGTGCTCGGCGTTGCCTGTGGAATTTTAGAAAAACTGTAAGAAAATTCTGATTTTGAAAAAAAAATTTAATTTTGAAAGAAAAAAATTTATTTTGTTTGACAGAAAAAATTTCGAATTCAACAAAAAAGTTTTTAAAAAAATTATATCCTATGTTACCCCCTGCATTTTGACACTACAATATCTCATTGTTGAAAAATATTAAAATTAACTGTCCACTCAATACCGTACAAATAAATGTACTTAGGATTAAACCCACTGTACTCTATGATACCAACTCAGTCATAAGGAAACATTTTTCGACAAATTTCACTGTACAGTATAAACCTAGCCAGGCAAAATTAGGAGAGTTATGCCCGCCCCCTGGGTACACAAGGATTCCCTCAAAAATGTCAGCCAATTTGGTTCAGCCGTTTGTCAAGCAATGGCATTACATATATATATAAATATATAAATACATATATAAGCGAAGAGCTTTATTAGACAGTGATTTCAAAATTAAATTATCGAAAAAGGAACTGTATACTGTAGACAACAAAATAAAATATTCGAATCACTATATCTTTGCAACTTGATGTTGTAAACTTATGACATTTCAAACTTGGTTTATTTGAAATAGTAGAATTCATAGTTGGAAATAACTAGGGCCTAAGCCATTGGGTTGCTTAGAAATAAGGATTAGAGAACCAGAGAAAGTGGCAAAGACTCAATTCGTTTGCTGTTATTATCATATTTTTTTAGGTTTTACTCTAAAAAATCATATCAAACAAATAATTTTAACAAAATATTTAATTTTATGTTTTGCGCTTAATTATAAGATTTTTAATAAATCTGCAACCAACCTTAAAACTGCATTCCTCAGGACTACTCAGTGACATCCCTGTATTTGGATCTGTATAATGAACCCCGCAGAATATAAAGATAAAGCCGATAAAGATTCCGCTAAACCAGGAGGTGAGGATTAGGATCCCGCTCCTCCAGACAGTCATTCGAGTCTACACAAACTTTATTAATCCAAACACCCTGTACCTGCAGGTGTCTCATGTATATTTAATATCCTGTATAATGCAAGGAAATTTATTTCAGAGGTGTACTGTCTCTGGGCGGTAATGTAAACACAAGACGGATGTCGAAGCCGGACATGGGAACCATCTTTCACATAAAAAATCAATGAATTATTCTGGTCATAGGAAACTATTATGTGAATTATCAAAATTATCAAAATTCAATGCTTTTAACCTCATCGGATACTAAACGAACACTGAGGCATCTATTCTTGTTTACAAATTCCGACCAGAGAGAACTGGTTTCAATATGTACGCAAAATATACGCAACTGCAATTAACTTTCCTTGCATTAGAACCTTGGTATAATTTGTGTCTCATGTATATTTGAACACCCTGTACCTGGTGTCTCATGTATATTTGATATCCTGAATACTTTGTGTCTCATGTATATTCATTATCCTGTATACCTTGTGTCTCATGTATATTTAACATCCTGAATACCTTGTGTCTCATGTATATTTGATATCCTGTATACCTTGTGTCTCATGTATTTTTGAACACCCTATAAACCTGGTGTCTCATGTATATTTAACATTCTGAATACTTTGTGTCTCATGTATATTTAACATCCTGAATACCTTATGTCTCCTGTATATTTAATAACGTGTATACCTTGTGTCTCATGTATATTTAACATCCTGAATACCTTTTGTCTCCTGTATATTTAATATCCTGCATACCTTGTGTCTCATGTATATTTAACATCCTGAATACCTTGTGTCTCCTGTATATTTAACATCCTGTATACCTTGTGTCTCCTGTATATTTAATAACTTGTATACCTTGTGTCTCATGTATATTTAACATCCTGAATACCTTGTGTCTCCTGTATATTTAATAACTTGTATACCTTGTGTCTCATGTATATTTGAACAACCTGTTAACCTGGTGTCTCATGTATAGTTTAACACCCTGTAAACCTGATATAGAAGAGGTTCCTTGACAATTGCGTAGAATCTGTCAATACTGACAGCGCACAGATGTAGAATAGAGATTGTACAGAACGTGACATCCACAGCGTTGTAAACCTTTAACATAAACATTTTCAAATATTTTGAATATTCCATTAGTGCGCTGGTTTCATTGGTATTGTCAAAGGTATTAATTGTCAGATTTGATGATAAATAAAGTTTAAGGCACAAAAAAGAAGGTTTTGAGAAAAATCATTTAGGTGATAAATTTTTTAAACTTTAGTTGATTTTTTTTATTTTTTTACCATAATGTAAGGTCAAAAAAATATTTTAATATTGAAAAATTAACAAATTGACGGTATTCATTGATGCCCATATTTAAAAAAAAACATTAAAAAATCATGCGCCCTAAAGAATTGTTTTAATTCTTATTTCGTTAATTGCTGAATAAGTTTTTATTTTATTTTTTACTTAATCTTATTAATGCTCTATACTTACACTTTAGAAATTTTAGATTTATCAAATGATGTAAAAGCTTTTCCTTTCTATTATAATCTATACATATTATGGTATAGGCTCATGCAGGTTTAACAGTTCGGTCCTTTCTATTATAATCTATACATATTATGGTATAGGCTCATGCAGGTTTAACAGTTCGGTCCTTTCTATTATAATCTATACATATTATGGTATAGGATCATGCAGGTTTAACAGTTCGGTCCTTATCCCAGCGATACAGTGGGACGGAGGAAGGAGAACGGATTTGGTAAAAATTTAAGATTTAACAAAATGTCATCGGTTGGAGTGATAAAATATAAAGGTTAATGGTACTAAGATATTACAAAGTCTAGTTTAAGAGGATTACCTGGCACCAGAAGAATCCAAGAGGCCATCTACCAATTAATTCATCAACAGCGCTGGGAATCATCACGAAGGTTGTCACCTGTAAAAATGTGGAATAATTTGACTGTAGAGTTTTCTATTATAAAATGTTTATATATGTATAAGAAATTCAAATCCCCTGATTAAAGAAAATAAAAAGATAAATTATAACAAGACATCGAAAGTAAACAAAAAGAATCGAGTCTTTGCCACAAACTCTGCTATTCTAATCCCTATATCTTTAGAATCCAATGTTGTAGACCTTAGATATTTAAAATTATGAATTCCGTTGGATCAAATAATCTAAGTTTAAAATATCAAAGGTTTAAACCATCAGATAGCAGAGATATGGGGAGGGTCAGGAAAGTCAGGAATAAGAAATGTAATATAATTCAATTCAATTTAAATTATATATTTCTGAAGGAAACATAAGCATAACAGTTTTAACGATACCAAATATAACATCATATAATTGCTCTTTCAGCAGGAGAGCTCTATAGCTCGGAGCTGTTTGAGCTGAACCCCCTTGTATCTAAATAAACTATAAAACAATCGAATTGGCAACACTATGGGGACGGAAGGGTTCAAGTACACAATGCGGATCAGCACGGCAGAGGCGACCAGGCAGGGGTTTACAGACGGCTTTAACCACAGGGCATCAACACAATTTAATTATAAATAAAAAATAAAAATAAGTTTTCTAGAAAAGTACAAACCTCTAGATAGATCTGCTAATAGACCCCAACTCCGTCTCTTATTAATATTAAAAAAGAAGAATTATAAAGACGCATACAACGTTGAATTAAACTAAGATAAAATAAATAAAGAACATGAGAAAGGAATAAACTCTTTATCTCCTGGTCTTCAAAATAACATCCGACTATAATCAAAAGAACTCTAAGCCTCCCTTTTTGTAAAAGGAGGCCCAGTTACCCAGGAGGCCAATTTGCTATTTGTCTTGTTGCTCCCATAATGATTCGAGAGAATTCTTTTATTTAAAAAGAAATACGGTAAACTAGGTGTCCGTTGAGATCCAGTTCACCTATTTTTTATTCGGGTTTTGTTGAAAAATATATTTCAAAAGTTAGAATAAAGCCTTCCCCGCTATTATTGACGAGTTTGAATTAGAGATATGACTGATAATATGTCCATAAAGAAAGGAAGAAATTTGTTGTAGTTAGTTTAACGTGGGAAAAAATCATTTTAACAACTATTTAATTATTTAAATAGAATAAAATTAGAATAAACACTAATTAAATAGACAGAAATATTTTTAAATATTAACAAATAATACAGAAAATTTAATGAGATAAAAACGAACAAACCTTTGAACAATGTGGATTTAAAATCTTCATTAATCTCTGATCCTCCGGTAAAATTCTGTTTAAGGAAGGTGTATATTTTCTCCAAATCTTTATAATTCTAAAACAAAACACGTGTTTTTAAGGGACAGTAACGTAGTTATCATGTGACCCTCCATGCTGAGAGGACAATGCTTGATTTACAACGGCACCCATGAAAGCCTTTGTGTGTTCATCGAGCACAGAGATATGTGTGTGTAAACTTATCGAAACCCGCTTGTATTCAGCTGAAAACTCCTGTATATGCTGTGTTGAGTACAAACTGTACGTAGCGGACACTTGAATTCGAAGCTGATTACAAGTTGGTTTCGATAAGTTTAGACATACATTTCTTTTTACTCGACTAAAGACCAAAATTTTTAAGGGTATCGTTGGTAATTGGGCCTTGCCCTCTTTGCATGAAGGGTCATTTAAAATTACAATTACAGTTCTTTTAAAGAACGTTTATATTTTCTCCAAATCTTCAAAAAAAGAGTTTAGACACTACTGTAGTACAAAAATAGTTGTTTCATATATATTCTGAATTTCCTAAACCTTGAGACAAAAAGGTTACGCCTGTTAATGACGATTTATCTATACTACAAACAGATTTTTTTATTCTTTCAATCTATATTTTCTCAACTAAAAAAATAACAGGAAATAGGTAAGCAAACATTTTATGATTTTTAGTTTATTTTTTTAATTTCGTGTACAATTTTAAAAATGTTTATGTTCACATTAAATGGACTGTACACGGACATGTAATTGCAAGTGACCCTCCACTTTTAAAGTGGCATTTCTCATAAGGTACCGGATAAATTTACTACTTTCTTAATCAAAACGTCTACAGTCCCTTTAATGTGTTTGTATCAACGTCCACAGTCCCTTTAACGTGTTTGTGTCTACGTCCACAGTCTCTTTAACATGTTTGTGTCTTTGTCCACAGTCTCTTGAACGTTTTTGTGTCTACGTCCACAGTCCCTTTAATGTGTTTGTATCAACGTCCACAGTATCTTTAACGTTTTTGTGTCTACGTCCAGAGTCCATTTAACGTTTTAGTGTCTACGTCCACAGTCGATTTAATGTGTTTGTGTCTACGTCCACAGTCTCTTTAACATTTTTGTGTCTTTGTCCACAGTCTTTTTAACGTGTTTGTGTCTACGTACACAGTATCTTTAACGTGTTTGTGTCTACGTCCACAGTCTTTTTAAAGTGTTTGTGTCTACATCCACAGTCCCTTTAACGTTTTAGTGTCTACGTCCACAGTCTTTTTAACGTGTTTGTGTCTACATCCACAGTCCCTTTAACGTTTGTGTGTCTACGTTCAAAGTCCCATTAACGTGTTTGTGTCTACGTCCACAGTATCTTTAACGTGCTTGTGTCTATGTCCACAGTCTCTTTAACATGTTTGTGTCTACGTCCACAGTCTCTTTAACGTGTTTGTGTCTACGTCCACAGTTTCTTTAACGTTTTAGTTTCTACGTTCACAGTCTCTTTAACGTGTTTGTGTCTACGTCCACAGTCTCTTTCACGTGTTTGTGTCTACGTCCACAGTCTCTTTAACGCATGAATGTGTCTACGTCCACAGTATCTTTAACGTTGTTGTGTCTACGTTCACAGTCCCTTTAACGTGTTTGTGTCTACGTCCACAGTTTCTTTAACGTTTTAGTTTCTACGTTCACAGTCTCTTAACGTGTTTGTGTCTACGTCCAAAGACTCTTTAACGTTGTTGTGTCTACGTCCACAGTCCCTTTAACGTTTTTGTGTCTATGTCCACAGTCTCTTTAACGTTTTTGTGTCAGAATATTGAAAAGTTACCTCAACATCATTGAAAAGACTGGCAAGCTCTCCCTCCTCTAGCTTTTTATGAGACGCGATGGTTAAAGTACTAATATATGTTATATGTTATATGTTTATATGAAATACTTGCTCAAGTACCAGGTGTTGGCCATGTTATTGGAGAATAAAAATATAGCCTAAGTTGTCCCCCGGATACCCATGGGTTCCCTAAAAAAATCAGCTTATTTGGTCCTGCCGTTTGGCCAGCTATAGCGAACATATAAATATATATATATATATATTTATGTATTTATATATATATTAATAAATATAAATGAGCGAAGAGCTTTATCATATACTAGCTGAAATGTCCGGCGTTGCCCGTGAAATAACAAAATCGTGGTTAAAAAAATTGATTTTTGAAGAAAAAAATTTGATTTCTGAGAAAGAAATTCGATTTTTTTAGCCTATGTTACTCCCCGGGCACCCATGGGTTTCCTTAAACAAATTTTAGGCCATTCAGTCCCGCCGTTTGGCCAGCATAGCTAACATACAAAGAAATATATATGAGCGAAGATAATTATTTTATAGATATAGAAAACATAGAAATATATTTGTTTCTTGAGTTATAAAACCCTTAGACGTTTATTATAAATTTCTCTGTTATTTCCATTTCTTATTAATATACAATTACAGAAGAGAAGTTTCTGTTTTTATAACTAATAAACATATCTGAGATATTTGTTATGGAATGTCCGCTAAAGAATAGGGAATGAGAGATATTTCCAATATAAGTTTTAAAACCAAGGCTATGGACTGGAAACATAAAGACAAAAATGAAAATATCTATCGATCATCCGATTGTTTCATAAATGATCGTACTGCATTGTTTCAAAAAGTTACAAAAATTTGAAATGCAGTACGCATATATCTGTTTAAAGGGACAGGCCGGCTATGTAAGGTAGTTAAACTGAGTAAGCAGTGTTGTGGACAAATTCTGTAGGATTCATTCGAAACATATAAAACTTTTTAAAGATCTGTAAATCCTTTATCTTGTTTGAGGATGATTTTCAGGCAGTGCCTAGGCAACCTAGGGGAGTTGGCCTATGACTTTCAAACGTGGATGCAGCATGCCTTATTATTAGCATTTAAAAAGAGTCTCAAATTTTGGGGACCTTACTATTTATCTTTTAAAAGTTAACACAAAAAATATGCCCTATTTGAATATTATCATTTATGCGCACATAGTTATTTTTATATCCGCACATACATCGGTTCACATACCTTATTTTGTTTGTCTATTTAGAAGTAAATAAATGTTTTAACCCAAATTTTTTATCAAATCTGGGTTATCTTTGATTTTTATCTAATTTGGGTTATCTTTGATTTTTATCTAATTTTGGTTATTATGATTTTCTGAAGACATGGGGATTCTTAAGTGTTTTTTTGAGCCTTGAGACCTTAGCTCGTGAAATGAAAATCTTAGCTTTTAAACTAAAAACTCTGAAAATTCAAAGAGAAATCATACAATATTTTTTATCACACTTAACGGTCATAAGGAAACAAAATATGAAGAAACTTATTTTACAGAACTTAAGGAAATATACGCTTTGTGCAACATTGCTATTTTACATGGTAACTCGTTTGTAGTCCAATTTGGATCTGTAGGTCATTGAGAAACGTAAACGTTTTATCATAATTACGCGCGCACATTAAACAAATTATTATGAAGGCGCACTTTACTCTATATACTTTGCCCGTATGTGAATTCATGAAACGCGGAAGGATTTATATATTTATAACAAAATAAAAAACTGTGGTTATTTATAAAACTAAATAAAAGATCCAATAGTAAACATTTTCTAGTTTAGTTCAAGCAGTCAAATCACTTTTTTAAAGAAAATGTAGATAATAATTAGTATTTACATATCTATCTATCTATATAATAAAGCTCTTTGCTTATCTACATGCTTTGCTTGTCTTTCTGTTTGTTTGTATACGTCTAATAAACGTCAAAACGGCTGAACCGATCGGGCCCAATATTTATGGATGACCGAATTTTCAAAATATTTGCCTCTAACAAAACTCGATTTTTGATAATTCTTAAAATCCACAAAATTTTTTTTTTATAAAATCCGCGAAATTTTTTGTTTGTTGTTTGTTTTACGATTGTTACAAAGAGAACATGTTTACAATTGAAATAGAAGATAGCTAAAAGCCTGGTATTTAAAAAATTAACACCGTAACCTAGCTGCTTCAAAACGCAAAAAAGTTTTAGGCTTCCTAATTTGTAGTTTGTTTCTATTCCCGATTGTAATTTTGAACAGATTTGTCTCAAAGAAATTGAGTTTTTGTCACAAACTCTAATTTTTACCCCTTTGCAACACGATGTCATAGACCTTTGATATTTCAAAATGAATTCGGTTAGATCAAATAGTCTAAGTTTGAAAAATCAAAGGTTTACACTATCAGAATGCAAAGATATAGGGATTAGAAAAATTGAGTATTGTGGCAAAAACTTTGAAATACGTTAAAACCACGAAAACATTTTTAATTTGGTTTAAACGACCCAAAACTAATGGGTCAGCTTTAATATGTTGTATTTCATTTTGACGCAATAACTTATTTTGCGTATCAACTATCTTTTGAGCGTAATTGGAGCTAGGTGGGAGGCAAGGCCGGGTACCCTTGCTAATTTTCCAAAATGTTATAATATATTCCTGTTTAGTGTATTATGAAGGTTCTCTAATTCCTCAGCAATGGCAAAAATATCAGAACTTTTCCAGATCATGCCTAAACATTATACAAAATATTTTCCAGACCATGCCTAAATATTTTCCAGATCATGCCTAAACATTATACAAAATATTTTCCAGATTATACCTAAACATTATACAAAATATTTTCCAGATTATGTCTAAACATTACACAAAATATTTTCAAGATCATGCCTAAACATTATACAAAATATTTTCCAGATCGTGCCTAAACATTAAACAAAATATTTTCCAGATCATGCCTAAACATTAAACAAAATATTTTTTTCCAGATCATGCCTAAACATTATACAAAATATTTTCCGGATTACGCCTAAACACTAAGCAAAATATTTTCCAGATCATGCCTAAACACTAAAAAAAAATATTTTTCAGATCATGCCTAAACACTGAAAAAAAAATTTCCAGATCATGCCTAAACACTAAAAAAAATATTTTCCAGATCATACCTAAACATTAAACAAAATATTCTCCAGATCATGTATAAATATTAAACAAAATATTTTTCAGATCATGCCTGAACATTACACAAAATATTTTCCAGATCATGCCGAAACATTAAACAGAATATTTTCCGGATTATGCCTAAACATTAAACAGAATATTTTCCAGATCATGCCTAAACATTATACAAAATATTTTCCAGATCATGCCTAAACATTATACAAAATAAGCTAGAGGGACATCTCGGAAAACAATGGAAAAATATGACGACATTTAATTAATGTTTTGCATATTTTTAATGCAAAAGGGTTTATCAGTAGCTGTAATCTCTAATTACGAGATATTGATCAAAAAGGATATTTTTACCTAAACCATTTATCTTAAAAATCTAAACTTTTAAAAATGAGCTAAATTTGAAACAAAATCTAAAAGACTTGAATTAAGGGGGGGGGGAGGCTCGGAATAATCCATCCTCCCCTGTGGTAAATCTGTCAGTCTTTTTAGGGTCAAAGGTGAAACATGATATTTTTATGCGTAATAAGGTAATTGCAGTAATCATTAGGTTTAGTTACAGACTTAAGTCAGAAATATCGTCGTTTTATACATTTCTACCTCACTTATACCCCTTTATTGTTATGAATCGGTCATTCTCCTATTTAAATGGAAAGCCACTATGTAATTACGTATAGGCAGGCCCTGTTTGGGGGGAAAGTTCTATACCGTTATACCTTTCGTATGATAAAAGATGTACGGAGAAAGAAATTGAGTCTTTGCCACAAACTCAAACTTTCTTATCCCCATGTACGACTTTGGGTTGCAAAGTATTGGGATTAGACGAGAAAGAGTTTGTGGAAAAGACTCAATTCCTTTGTTCCAACCCTATTTCGATCCCTCTTATACGATATCAGAGGCCGAATTTAAAGAATATTAGCCGCGGCTTAGATTTGAGACGCGACTCAAATATGGTTGGTTCCACTTAAATTTGTATTCAATGTTTCAAGAAACCGGTATTTGAAACCGGTATTTGGTGGATTTGAGACGCGGCTTAAATTTATTAAATTCGGACTCAGGATTAATAAAAGTGGTAAAATATCCTATCTTTATCTCTCTTAAAATATAAGATCCAATGTAGCCTCTTTACCTTTCTTAAAATATAAGATCCAATGTAGCCTCTTTACTTCTCTTAAAATATTAGATCCAATGTAGCCTCTTTACCTCTCTTAAAATATAAGATCCAATGTTGCCTCTTTACCTTTCTTAAAATATTAGATCCAATGTAGCCTCTTTACCTCTCTTAAAATATTAGATCCAATGTAGCCTCTTTACCTCTCTTAAAATATTAGATCCAATGTAGCCTCTTTACCTCTCTTAAAATATTAGATCCAATGTAGCCTCTTTACCTCTCTTAAAATATAAGATCCAAGGCAGCCTCTTTACTTCTCTTAAAATATTAGATCCAAGGTAGCCTTTTTACCTCTATTGAAATATAAGATCCAAGGTAGCCTCTTTACCTCTCTTAAAAATTAGATCCAATGTAGCCTTCTTACCTCTCTTAAAATATTAGAGCCAATGTAGCCTCTTTACCTCTCTTAAAATATAAGATCCAAGGTAGCCTCTTTACCTCTCTTAAAATATAAGATTCAAGGTAGCCTCTTTACCTCTCTTAAAATATTAGATCCAATGTAGCCTCTTTACCTCTCTTAAAATATTAGATCTAAGGTAGCCTCTTTACCTCTCTTAAAATATTTGATCCAAGGTAGCCTCTTTACCTCTCTTGAAGTAGGTTTAGGGGCGTGAAGAGTTTTTCTCTTAGAATACAAGGTTTTCGAAGGAAAGATTTCTAATATTGATTTTGAAACAAGGTTTTAGGGGAAAAGATAAAATTACAAAGTTTACGAAGAAGAACATTTATCCACGGAGAAAATTTTCTACCTGTACTTATCTTGGACCTAGATAAGGACTAACTACGGAGAGAGAACCGGAGATACCGATGAAACCGAACCATTGAGAGCAACCAAGAGAACCGTAGGATTAAGAGAGCATCCTAAATTAACCGGAATAATAAACAACCATGAAGATATGGTTTAGAGCTGATGCTACTTAATTAGATTATTTACATAGACCATAGATTAACAACAATACAGATAGAACACTAGATCTCGTCTTTTCAGTTTTAGGAGTTTTTTGTTCACAATGAACCTGAGGCAGAAGCACAAAGGAGTAACGCGCATGATCTTTCTCTGTCTTATAATTCAACTTGTCATGCGCTTAACTCCTTTGAGCTTCTGCCTCAGTTTTATTGTGAACGAAAAGACGACATCTAATGTTCTATCTGTATTATTATTTATCATATAAACTATCTGAAGAAATCTGCGAAAATATGTTGAGATTGTGTACTGTGACCTGTGTACATTTTACATTGGGGTCCTTGTGGTAATACGGGAAAGGTATTTACATCCGTTACTTTGTTTCGGATCATCTACAGAGTGTCCCAATAAACATGTCCCATGTTTTTTGGGACACCCTGTAGCTCTAGGTCATCTTTCCCTGGGGACCATTTTCGGTGTTTCAAACTGAAGTAAATTACGCGAAAGATTGAAATAATATATATATAATAAAGCTTTTCACTCATATATTTGTATATATTTGTTTATACATATATTATCTAATATCTATAGCTGGCCAATTCGGCCAATAAATATATATAAAGATGTATTTACACACAAAGATATAAATACATATATAAATGGTGTAATTTAAATTTGTTAAAATAAATTTTTGAAAATACAGGTTTCCAAAAAGAAAAGAGAAAAATATGCAAAATTATGCACAAATAGACGATATTGATCATTACTCATTACATAACATATTTATCATTTCAGTTATTACGTAATCATCGAATCCTTCAACATATAAATTATTCGTTCTTGTATTTATGGGCTGGACAAAATTTGCTCAAATTTGTAGAGGAAAGTGGAACCTATGAGTGCCCGGGGGTTAATGACATAAGCTAAAAAAAAATTCATTTTCTTAAATTCTAATTTTTTTTCAAAGTTAGGAATTTTTTTCAAAATTGGAAATTTTTCCGCTTGGTATTAAAATTCCAAGGGCAACGCCGGCACTTCAGCTAGTATTATTAATTATAAAGCTCTTGGCTCATATACAGAGTGTTTTTTGATTCTGTAATTTATAATTCTGATGCAACACAAGGTAAATTATTATGGATTACATTTATTAAACAATTAAGGTTGTCTACACATAGACGATGAAAAAAATATAAGATCTCTTCATTTATATTCAAAATGGCCTCCTTTCTCTTTGGCACAAAAACTGGTTCTGGAGCGGAAGTTTTTCTTACATGGGCAAGAGGGGGGGGGGGGGAGTTTTGAACCACCCGGACCGTTGCGGCCTCATTTTTCGACTGATCTGGCTGTAATTTTCAGGGAACCCTCTCTATGACCATGTCTAGCTCTACTTAAATTTCCAGAAAACATGATCTTTTTTGTTGAAAATATGATGTCACAGAAAATATAAAATTGCGGATTTACATGTTTATATTTCCCGGATTTCCTTTACTGATTATAACACGTCCAACAAAAAACTTCTCAGGACTTTTTCTATGTATATTTGTAAATATATGTAATATCCCCTTTCCGAGCTATTGAGCTCACTACACTGGTTACATCTTAGCTCCGGGTCCGTATAAGGACTGAAGAGGTTACAATATGTCTTTAGCTGGCCAAACAGGTGGACAAAATTGGATGATATTTCTGAAGAGAACCCATGGACACCCTGCAGGAGGTAATACAGGCTAAGAGATTTTTTCACGGACAACGCCGGACACTCCAGCTAGTGTCTTATAAATAATATAAAGAGCTATTCAGTTTCTTAAATTTGCAATCTTTCTCAGACAGTGATAACCAGAAAACTCTGAAATAGGAAGACGACTTTTTGACCCAAGTTACGACTTTAAATAGTCCATTGAGCATGGGACACAGCAGTTGTGCAGTGTAAACAGACCAATTTAAGGTAATAAGTGAATGATTAAGTGTCTACTAAGACTATTTTCTTTTTAATAACATCAAATACACTTCAGTATTGCAATAAAGTCGTCGTTTTCTATTTCAGAGTTTTCTGGTTATCACTGTATTATACGTAAAATGAAAGCTGGTGGAGCTAAGAGTTCACAAAGGTTCACTAGTAATCCTTCTGTCTAGTTTGCAGTGAAATAAAGCACTATAAAGCCTATCTCCCACTCATCATCCTATTGCATTTAATTCTGCTCTCATTCACTTCGGGAAATTACAGACGAATTTTTAAACCTTATATTTTCTCTTTAATCTAAACTTCCGACAATTGAGATATATCCATTATTATTATTACTATTTACTACTTGTATGAACTATAATACTGAAAGCGTACAGCATAATTATAGGTTGATTCTCTTCTGGCCTAACCAGAGATGAGAGAGTTATAGAGATCGATTAACACCTATAATATGCGATATTTTCCACAGCTTGTTCTATTGTGTACAAGTACTGTACACGACCAATCAGGAGACATCTGTATTCAGGGATATTTAAGGATCCTTTGAATAGGAAATGTAAAATCTTTGAAAATAGGCAATATTCATAAACGTTATGTTTTATGTTTAAAATTGGAGTATTTCCTTGAAAGTTGTAAAACTTAACCCCTGAATGCAACAATTTGGCCGTCAGATGTCAGTCAAAGAACATTACATGGAACCGTAGCATGGCGTGCCGGGACACTTTAGGCCTACTCAGCCTATCCAGGTAGAGTGCATGGAGTGTATGTGCAGTCTGTGTAGTCTGTGGGCCTAACCTATAGTATATCAATATTAGTAAACAGTTGTGTACAGTACTGCTAACTGAGGACACAGGTAGGGAACTATCAACCCCCCATTTCGATCCAATAAATATTCATTAGTAAATCTGATCTAACAGAGAATAAGAAGACGACATTGATGCAATAGTCAAGTGTATTTAATGTTGTTTTAAAGCAAATAGTTCAATTCTTATCTTATTAAATCACTTATTATGGGAAATGGGTCTGTTTACACTGAACAATTGCTGTCTCTCATGTACTTTGGACTATTTTAAGACAAACTTTGAGTCTATGAGTCATCTTCCTTTTCCAGAGTATTATGGTTATCACTGTAAAAACATATTAAAAACAATTAACACCATATTTCTATAATTCTGATAATTGCAAAATGTTCTTTACCTATTTTTTTAACTTCAAAAATAACTGAGATATTGATAATTTTGTCACAATCTTATTTTATTAAAAATAACCAAAATTTTTGAAATCTTTCATATATCATATATTTTTATTTATATACTTATTGCACCAGTTGTTTCAGGCAGCAGAAGAAATTTTTTTACAATTCTTTAATAACCCGGACAAAAAATTCTAAAAAATATTTTAAAAGGTTATCAATCCCTTAGATGTTATTAAAATAAATTTTCAAAAATTAACTCTTTAAACAAGAATTAGTCTAAACGAAAAAACATAATGATGTAAAGTTTAATACTTTATAAGAAAAACACATCAGTTGGTTGTCCCAGGCATTTTGCATAGATTAAAAACAATACAGATAGAAAAATAAATGTCGTCTTTTCAAGATTTAGGGGGTTTTCGTTCACAATAACTCTGAGACAGAAGCCCAAAGAAGTTAAGCGTATGCCGTGTTGCATTACAAAACATAGAGAGAGAGCCTGTTCTAACTCCTTTGAGCTTCTGCCTCAGGATTATTGTGAAGGAAAACCCCCAAATCGTTTAAAGACGACATCTAGTCTTCTATATGTATTGTTATTAATCTCTGATTTTTTGCATAACATGCCTACTATTTGAATTAAAATTCATAAAATTAAGTATATGAACGAAACCATAAAATATTGGTAATCTATAATGTCCAGTTTAAAATATATACGATATGTACATTAATGATATAACTATTTTCATAAAAGTATTTTTTTCTCGTACATGTTTATGTTATACATGTTTATGTGCCCGGCGATGCCCGTGGAATTTTTAAAAATCGATTTTTTGAAGATACTCAGGCCGTTCCTTAAAAAAATGTCAGCCTAGCCGTTTTTTCAGCTATAGCTAACATATAAATATAAATATTGAGGCTACTGAAGTGCCCGGCGTTGCCCGTGGAATTTTTTTAAATCGAATTTTAAAAAAAAGTTTTGATTTTTGAAATTTTTTTGATTAAAAGAAAATAAAATTTTGAAGAAAAAAAATTCCAAGTTTTTAGCATGCTACCCTCGGGGTACTCAAGGGTTACCTCAAAAAATGTCAGCCCATTCGGTCATTTATTAAAAAAAAGGATTGTACCAAACAAAATTTTCAAGGGCTTTGAAAAAATGTAAGTTTTATATACGTAGCTCTTGAATGACAAAACTATGTGGGTTTCAGTGGGTTATTTTAGAATTTTGAAATCACCGACCGGCCTTTCGAGTTTTAACTATCCCACACCCTGCAATATTTATTCAATAATAAAAAAAAATTTTTAGTTTAGTTTAAAATCTATTAAATTACTTTAAAGTAAAGAAGTTTTAAGCATGAAAGTGTCAAAAATGCTAGAGGGGAAAAACACTTTATTTTATTGGTTAACATAAATTATTATGAAGTAGACTTAAAATACAAAAAAAGAACATATAGTACACCCTTAGATACTTATTCTTGGATTAACTGGTGTTTTCTGCCAAATTTTGCTTGCTATAAATGCTACTTCGTAAACGATGTAAAATTTAAAATTGAACGGAAATGATTGCGTAATATTAATGAATTAGATAAAGCTGGGTTGACTAACATCGTTTTGTATGAATTCACAGCTCAGTGAACTCAGGGAACATTTAAAAAAAAAATCAATAAAATCATAATATTTTACAACACTTTTAAACGCGTAAAACGAATAAGATGTTAATTTATCTGTGATAATAATTTATATTGTTATAAAATATAAAAGTTAGATTGAAATCTAAACCAGAAAAATGTAGTTCAGCCACTGTCCACTGTACTCAGTAGCGTTCTGTCCGTTACAAGGGAAATATCTCTTTACTTCAGTTGTTGCCCTATCTCCACTAGTTGAAATCACCAGAATGTTGGGATTTCAAGGAATGCTGATTGTTATACTGGGGATACTATTATAGGTTGATTCTCTTCTGGCCTAACCAGAGAATTTATATTTTTTAAATGATAAGCTAAAGGGATTTACGAATACAAATTTATTGAAATCGCGGGTTTGGACTTTTTGATGGAGCGTTTAGACAAAATGAATTTAAATTATTTTCCCGTTTAATGAAACTTCCTGAAAATCAAAATGTAAATGGTTCCGGTTAAACCATAATAAAATTATAACAAAATGGTTTCAGTTGGGATTCTTTTCTTTCTAGTCTATCTGATTTTTTCATTAACCATTTAAGGACAATATATATATAAAGTGTAGCGAGTTATATTTTTAGACTTTTCATAATTTAAATTAATTTTCTAAAATTATGAGCAAGACACTCAGTTTGTCAGTAAAAAGCAATTAAAAGTTAAAAATATATATAAATAACCGTCCAATTTCTCCGTATCTATCTTTAGACTTGAACCTAAGTTGCTATCTTTATCTCTGTGGACTCGAATAGACTATCTACAACTTATGATGTTCCTTCTGTTCTACTGTTTTTCCATGTTTCAATAAATCTTTGAATTTGCCCCTGCGCAACAAAAGATACACGTTTTCTTGCGTGAAAAACGATACCATACATATTAAAAGGTTTCCTCAATTTGTAATTGAGTTGATTATGAATGTTGAAAATTAATAATCAAAGGAATTGAGTTTTTGCAACAAACTCTAATTTTCTAATCCCTATATCTGTGCAACCTAATAGTGTAAACCTTTTATGTTTCGAACTTAGATTCTTTGATCCAACGGAATTCAGAGTTTGAAATATCTAAAGTTTACGACTTTGGGTTGTGAAGATATAGGGATTAGAAAATTAGAGTTTGTGGCAAATGCTCAATTCCTATATTGTTAATTGCAGATCACTATTACGTGACATGTGGATTTCAAAGTTGTTTTTAACAAGTCACTTAAAAACAGGATTAATTTTTAATAATTTCTTTTAAAAACAATAAAGTTTCAAACCCAACTTCGGTCTTAAAGGAACAGTTCATATTTTAAGCTTTATATAAGTCCCAATGTCCAGATTATTACTCAATCCCCCCCTCCCCCCACCCCTAAGCGTACAAAAAGGTCCCTCCCCATAATTAACAAAAATGAGTACAAAAAAATGAAAAAACGCATCAATCATTTCCATATATTTGTGGTAGGTTAAAAATCCTTAATCCCTGTAGTTATCAAACATTCGATTATAATTAAAATTTATGAATTTTTTGTTGGAATGATTACGAAGAAAATAAAAGCACTTTATAGAAATTACTATTTAAGATAAAATAACAAGTTTAAAAACCAGATAAAACTTGATCTGAACTTTTAAGAGAACAATGGGGAGGGAAGGGGGGGAGGGTAATTTTGTTGTTTTCCTTGAATTAACGAGAAATTCAAAATTGGAAACTTGACAATTAATATTCTACACTCAAACATTTCAAAAAAAGAAGAAGATTATATAAGAAATATTTAGATGTACGTTCGGAAACCCTGGTTGTACTGCGGGTTGTGTACTGCTCGGTCAAACTTCGGGGATTTGTGACGCTGAGGGAACCTGTCATTGCAGTGAGAGATCCATCAGGTAATCCAAACCAAACCTGAAACTCTGAACCAAACCTGAAAACTCCAAACCAAACCTGAAAACCTCAAAACCAAACTGAAACCCCAAACCAAATTAAACCTATCCTAAATAAAAAATAAACCTGAATCAAAAGCCAAAACTGAAACTAAGACAAAACAAGAACTTGAATCAAAATCCGAACACGAATCAAAAACTGAAATTTATCAATCCCAAAGCCGAACCTAAACCCGAAACCAAAGACAACCATCATCACAAATCCAAATAAAAAACTTTAATTCCAAACAAACAAAAAGCTGAATCCCAAATCATAAAAATCATAAATCCCAATTCAACCTCAATCCCAAAAGAATAACCTTACCTGAATCCCCAAACAAGATGGAACTAAAACCCAAACCAAACCTAGCTCCCAATCCAGAACCATTTCTCAATAGCAAATTAAAACTAAACCTGAACTTGAGTCGCAACAAAAAAAAGCCTGACTCTAAAGCCAAGACCGTACCTGAAGGCAAAACTGAAATCGAACCTTAATCTCAAACTAAACCTCAAACACAAACAGATTACAAAACATTTTTTTCCGAACGAATTACTAAACCTGAACCCCAAACTATAAGCCTAACCCAGAATTAGAATCCAAACTGAAACCCAACCTAAAGCTAAAACCAAACTAAAAACTAAACTAAAGCAAACCTATAACCTGTGGTCGGAACTTTTCTGTAAATATTGTTAATCTTAAACGCTAGTTCTCGACATCCAATGATTGCATTTTCAAATTTGAGAATCATGCTTGATTTCTTATTTAAAGAGTATGAACATGTATAGTTGGTGGAAGGTTGAAACAAACCAGATTATATGAACGCTTAGGATATCAAAGAGGAATCAAATTAATACGTTACGTAGGTCTGCTTAAGATATGGTTTCCAGCGAACGAAAACTTTTGCGAAAAAATGCGAAAATTTGTGTTCGTATTTTGCAAACTTTTTCGCGAAATTTTGCGAAAAAATAAATTTGCGAAAAAAAATTCCGCGAAAAACCATAGCTGAAACAATTAATTGCGCAAAAAAACTGCTGGAATTCTCTAATCTGAGAGCTCAGCATTAGAAGTTTTATTATATCATAATGAATTAAGAAATATGAAATCATTTTTCTGACTTTTTAGAACCTAAAATTGGGGATGAATTTCTCTCAGTTCTAGAGGATTTAAATCCAACCCATTATGTCAGCTCTGTTTGAATTTCTTGTATTTAGTGTGATGGTTGGAGGTGTGAGTGTATCTCTGATGCTGATGCTCCTAAAACAGTTCCTAATGAAACAAAGAACTAGTTCCTTCCCGATATTTATTGGAACAGGATGTTCCAGGCATATACAGTCATAACAAGAAAAAAATGTAATAGAAAGACGACATTATTGCAATACTTGTATTTGACGTTGTTACAAAGCACTTAGTTTTATTTGGCGTCTATGAAATAATTTATATAGTGAAATGGGTCTGTTTACACTGCACAATTGTTGTTTCTCATGCTCATTGGTCTTTCTAAAGTCCTTAATTGGTTCTAAAAGTCGTCTTCCTATTTCAAAGTTTTCTGGTTATCACCGTATACATATTGGAAAATATTTTAGAAAGGAATTAAGTATCTGTCACAAACTTAAATTTTCTAATCCCTATATCTTTGCAACCAGATGGTGCAAACCTTTAATATTTAAAATTTAGATTATTTGATCTAACAGAATTCATAGTTTGAAATATCTAAGGTCTACTACATTGGGTTGCAAAAATTTAGGAATTATAAAATCAAAGTTTGTTGCAAAGACTCCAATCCTTTGTTTTAAAAGTATTAAATAATTAAAATAATTAAAAAGATATTTGTATCTTTGTTCTAAATCTTGAATATAAAGTTATAATTAATATATTATACTTTTCTATTCCAATAAATAATCTGTTTGATTAAATAAGAGCTTTTAATAAAGTAATTAAATATAAGTATTTCCAAAGAATGTAATAAAAAACAGGGGGTACGGGGGGGTGACCAATTGAATTCTTGAAAATCTGTTAAAACATTTAGAAAATTCATAATTATTATTGTAAAACATCAGTTTAACCATGTTTATTAAGTATAGAGGCGCAATCTGAAACAATTTGTATTGATAAACATGAAAAGTGAGAAGCTGCTCTGGTCCTTGTTATTTTTCGCAAAATTTTCGAGTTGTTTCGTGAAATTTTCGCATTTCTTATTTTGTGAAAATTTCGCATTTTTGAGCAAAACAGATTAAAGTTAAATTTCGCGAAAAAAGCGAAATTTTTTCCATTTTTCACGAGCGAACGAAATGCTAAACTCTAGCTTAAGATGGAGATCAATGCTTGATCCCGAGATTCACTTCTGTACTTCTGTATACATACTAGTTCTTTACAAACTACATAATCCTTCACAAAATAGTACATAGACAAACCAACTTTACCGTTACAAATGGATCTTTAAAATGTCAATACTTAAAACCTGATCCTTGCTCCAAACCTGAAAAGTTTTGAATAATAAATTATTTTATTTCAGTTTAAAGAACATAAAATCTCTGTTGCCATCAAGATGCAGTATTGGAGAATCTTTTTGCCAGGTAAACCTCAAAGAGAGTAAGAAGGCCAGCCACCACGATTTCTCTTCCGAGCCCCCTCAAAATCCTCTCCCTTCTATAATATTTTTTTAAAAGTGTCAAATCCTTAAAGATGATTTTTTTTAATCTGGCAACGTAAGGGCATAAATGAAATATTGAATTTTTGTAAATCGAAATCCAGATCCATGGGATACATCAATCAAAAAAAGATCTAGAAAATCAAAAAGTTATGATTCCTATCATCAAAAAATTTATGAGAAAAAAAAATTTAAAAAATATTGTTTCATTCATATGAAATTTTTCTAAAGATATTGATTAATGATTGATTTTGGACTTTTTTCCATGGTGTTTTTTTTATTTTCCAAACACTGTTTTACTGTAACTTCATCACATAAATTCAAACCTGCTCAATGACTTTTTTCTACGAACTGTGCGATTCCACTTTAGAAAGAGTCTGTCCTCGTAATTATTAGTGAATCTCCATATAAAAGAGAGGCATGCAAAATTCACAACATTAGCCAATTGAAATCTTAATGAGATCTATAATGTGGAAAATAATGTTGTTTTTATGACTCAAAAAGTGTTTAATTCTGATAAATTCTTTACTATTTCTGGAGTAAGAAATGCGCAAGTCACTTTGGTACAGTATCAGCTAATGCAAAATAAACAGTTTTCAAAGGCGATTCATACTAATCGGACAATGGACATGTGAATTGTGCATTCTTTAAAAGGAGCTTCACTGGAAAGTACGTTTTCATGGTTCTGGAATGAAAAATGATCTGAGGGGAAATAATCACTCACCTCAAACTTATAAGTATAAGTATAAGTATATAAATCCTATAGCTTTGCAACCTGATAGTGGACCTTTTTTAACAAGTTTTTTGTCTCCAAGGCCGACGGGCCGTCTGGTATTCCTTGTATTCAATTTCATGTAATAAGTTATTACATGAAATTGAATGTTTAATTTAAGATAAATCAGAATAAGCAGGAAAACTTTGTATTGGGCTAACGTCAATTTTTGATAATGTAATTCAATGTCTAGTATTATAGAGAAATGAAGGAATGCAGAGAGGGGGGGTGATTGTATATTCTTTCAGTAAACCGACTGACGTAAAAATTACAAATTTGCTTAATTAAAGGAACTGTAAGCGTAAGTGACGCCTTCTTTAAAGATGAACATGCCAAATTATCAACGGTGCCCTTGAAACATCTGATAGTTTAAACTCTTTCATTTAAAAGTGTTGAATTCTGATAATTTATACATGGTTTATCTGCACTGGAAATGCGCGAGTAATATAAGCTTGTATATCTAATTCCTACTTCCAATTTTAATTCCAGCAGGGTTAGGTTGAATTCCGCTCAACTTTACATGACTTAAAGTGCATTAAAAGGAAGTGTCTGGCTAGAACTCCTCTTGAATTGTCCAACCCGTCAGGCAGGCGTGCAGGTCTCTGACAGGCTTTGTCCCTGCACGCCTACCTGGCGGGTTGGACAATCCAGGATTCGATTTTAATGATCCAATTTTCAATCTTTCTGAATAATTATACAACGTAAAAACGTCTTGAAGAAATCAAATGATTTCTAATAAATATCTCCACAATAATGCATTTTCAACTCAACTACCACGTTTAACCAGATTATTTTGTTAATCAGGGTACATGCAACTCTATCGGAAGGAAGACCGGAGTCTGCTCCACTGTAGACGGAGACCTGGATTGTAAATGCTCCGACGAATATTTGTCTCCGAGTGAATTTGCTCTCTGCGCCGCGGAGTCAACCTGTAGAATTCATTGTCAAGCCGGGGGCAAAGCTACAGGAGAGGTAGGTCAACACATGAATAAGTGGAGAAATAGATAGATAGAAAGATAGATGTACACTTATATAGATAGTTAGAAAGGAAGCCACCCCCTCCCCCGCGTCGCTAGGGGCACGGTTCAGGCCTAAGGGGGCATCCTTGAAAATTACTTTAAAAATATTTTTTAAAAATTGAGTAATTGAGAAAATCCTTTCCCTCAACCTTCATAAATATTTTCATTTAAACATTGTGGGGTATTAAATGATAAATGAAATACAAAATTAAAGACATTTGAAAAGTTACACCATAGTATTTAGGGATTCCTTTTATTATAAAAAAAAAACAATAGGAGTCATATACCAAACAGAGCCCAAAAAATGTTGACCTCAAAACTGCAGAAAAGGTCCACATTAATGGCAGACGCTGAACTCCAACCTTTGAGTGTGCGAGGTGGGGAAGACTTCACTGCCCCACTTAATTAAAAACATGATTAAGGGGGGATGACATTTGTAGATCGAGATTGAATCCTAGCCGCAGCGCTCTACCCAGAAAGTGTCATAACTTAACCTAACCCGTGGCCGCAGCGCTCGGCCCCTAGCCTGTCCTCGCCGCAGCGCTCGGCCCAGAAAGTGTCTGAACCTAACCTAACCCAAAATAAAATTAAGTGTCATAACTTAACCAAACCCGTGGCCGCAGTTCTCGGCCCCCTAGCCTGTCCTAGACGCAGCGCTCGGCCCGGAAAGTGTCTGAACCTAACCTAACCCAAAATAAAAGAAAGTGTCATAACTTAACCAAACCCGTGGCCGCAGCGCTCGGCCCAGAAAGTGTCTTAACCTGACCTAACCCTAAATAAATACTATTTTAATTGAAAATTGTTGAAAAAGTGGTCATGTACAAAAGTAAAATCTGAAGTGAAGTCTTCCCCACCTCGCACACTCGAAGGTTGGAGTTCAGCGTCTGCTGCCCACATTAATGACTCAAGACTAAACAAACTGGACTTTTAACTTATTACACTTTATAATTTATTTTAGATAGATATTTTGCCGGTTTGCAATATGTTTTCTTTTAACACTTCTGTATACAGAGTCATTAGTGCCTGATCCAACCAGGGTTCAGTCATGTGTTTGTTGTCTAATCTGAACCAATAGAAAAAGTATGGTGGTAACATCTATCTTTCTATCTATCTCATTATCCAATCAGAGTTATGAATCCTTCAATCGGCACTATCAGTAAAGGGAAATATTTACTTCTACTCAAACTAGAGTGTCTGTTTCCATCAGAACAAAAAAATGCTTTCCAATATATCCTTTCCAAGTGGAGCAATGTCATACACTATAAAACTCTGTTTAGAATAGATTTTATGATGAGATTTCAGATAAAGGCTATACACCAAAGAGAAATGTATATTACTGCAAATCAATAAATTTAAATTTTTCTTCATTTTGGTACTTCTTGCTAGCTGATTAAAATCATTTATTTTAACAAAAAAAGAGTAAAGAATAAGTTTCTCAAATTGTAAAAAATATAAATTATTTAAAAATTATCCTTTTACAAAAAAAAACTTTATCAAATAATTTATTTCAGAAAGAACTCAATTTCTTAAATTAAAAAATAACCGCCCCCTATCATGTACGATTGGTAACAAAAGTTAAAATTCTTGCCAATTTTCCCCCTTTTCATTTTCTTTTTCCTTTTCCTACTTTTCATTCTTTCATGCTCTTCTCGTTTGTTAAATTGTCTCAGTCGATATTAATACATAGGAGTAGCAAGAGGTAGTTGAACCAATTCTCTGAAACCTATGGAACAGAAGAAAAGTGGTTCAACATAGTAATAATTACTTATAGTTCAACTAATTCTTATTACTTATTAACCTTTTTTCCTCGATTAAAAACCGATTAGAAATTTGATTTATTTTTTTAATTTGCTTGTTTATCATGCTTTAACATTGTCCTCATTTTATAATGAACCTTGTAATGAACTATAGCTACGGCGCGGCGTTACCCGTGGAATTACAAAAAAACTTAATTTTTTTTCATCAAATTAAAAAAAATTTCAGCCAATTTGGTTCAGCCGTTTGGCCAGCCATTGCTAATATGTAAACATACTAAGCTATCAGAGCGCTTCCCGCTCATTTTCTGTTTCAATGTAAATTGTCCAAACTGGCAAAAAAAAGGTTTTACTCTCACAAGTAGAACAACTCGGGTTTGGAAATTAATTTCGATATATTTTATATCCTCTTCAGTCCTTAAATTATTAAATTATTGTCAAAACTTTCAACTTTTATATGATGCTTAAATCTTCAGCATTTTCTCTTTGATAAAACAATAATAACAAATTTTGTGGATTTTTTTTTGTTTTCACGTTTATTGGATACAAAAAAATACACAGACAATCAAAGTATATATATCTATATATTCTTTCAGGGCGCTTCGCGTCCATCTTCTATCTCAATTGAACATTTTCTCTTTAAATACACTGTAAAAAAGGTTTGCGGATTTTATAAAAAAGATGTCGTGGATTTTCATAATTTAATGAAAGCCGAACTTTGTTGAGACTAAATTTTGTAATTTTGATCATTCATAAACCTTCCCCATGAGGTCATGTGAGGTCCCGCACAAAATTTTGCCTTATCGCGTCAGCCGTTTTAAAGTTTATTGGACACAAACAAACAGACACCAAGACAGACCAGAAAAGTAAATATATAGATTACAGATTTTACTTTGCTTTCTGCCTGACGTCTATCGTAGCAGTTAATATCCAATAAACATCTAAACGACTGAACCGATCGGGCTGAAACTTTGTGTGGGACCTCACATGACCTCAGGGAAGGTTTATAAATGCTCAAAATTTCAAAAATTTGTGTCCAAATGTTTTGATTTTTGTAAAAGTTTGAAAATGTACGAAAATTTTATTAAACCCTAGAATTGTTTTCATTATTGTACAAAGAAAAGTTGCTCACATTTAGAGCTGCACAGTTAAAAGTTAAAATAGAAGATATCAATGTCAATGTTTCAGCATTTACGCGCACTCACGTAACAAAACTAGATTTTCTTTATAAGGTTAAATATTAACAAATTAGAAAATAAAAACATATCCCTTCTTTAAAAAAAACATCACGGCATCGAGAAATCAATTTTTTAATTTATTATAGATTTTTGTTCTTACAATTTATAGATTCACTAGGGAGATTACTTGTGAAAATGCTAGAGAATAAATCATTTGATTTCTTTTATAAAATGTGGTCGAACTTAGGTTCTAGAAATAATTTAGCACACTATGCCGAGAAGTTTATTATTTGACGTTTTTTATGTGATCGCACGAGAAAAATAAAATGATGCAGTGGTGTGCCTTCCCTCCCTCGCTCTTCGCCCAAGTTTTTAAGCCTCCCCCCCCCCGTACAAATTACTTAGTACGCCCCTGAATATATTGTAAGCCACCTCTGATTGCGACCCTAGCCTTCTGATTGGAAGGAACAAAGATGTAATGCAAAGAAAGTTATTTCAAAAGTGTACGCATCTTTTGTACTGCTGTGTACTGTCTCTGGGCGGTAATGTAAACACAAGACGGATGTTACAGCCTGACATGGGATCCATCTTTCACATAAAAAAATCAATGAAATATTCTGGTCATAGAAAACTATTATATGAATTATCAAAATTATCAAATTTAATGCTTTTAAGCTCCTCGGATACTAAGCGAACACTGATATGATGCATTATTCTTGTTTACAAATTCCGCCCAAGAGAACTGGTTTCAATATGTACGCAGAGTATAATTCACGGCCGCAATTAACTTTCCTTGCATTACACCCTTGGGAAGGAACAAATATTAAGAAGCAATATTTCAATTACGCAGAAGGTGGAACATAATAAATGCGTACAATAAAGGTCGGTCAATCGGTGTCGGGTGTTTGTGTATGTGTGTGGGATTATTGCATTGTAGATCTGTTGGTCTCAATCAAAGAATTATAATGTAAAGATATGGTATGTCAAAGGTTTACGCATTTTTAGTAATGCAGTGTACTGTCTCTGGGCGGTAAAAAATAAAAATCAATGAAATATTGTGGTCATAGGAAACTATTGTGTGAATTATCAAAATATTAAAATTCATTATGCTAATTGCTTTTCTCCTCCTCGCACACTAGAAGAATAGTGATGCATCATTTCAATTTTTTTACAAACACCACCCAGAGAGAGCATGGTTTCAAATGTGCGCAGAGAATACGCAACAGAGCAATTAACTTTCCTTGCACTATACCTTGGTGTCAATTAATTGCGTTAACCTCGTTCAACCGTACGATCACGGGTCACGGTGTACTCAATCTGAGCAAAAATATAAGTGTACTGAGTATTTTGTGCAACACGTAAGTACATATATGTACACTGATCATAGTGTACAGTCACTCAAACTCATTGAATTCCTCTTCTGAGTTTGATATTCGTCTTTTTCGAGAAAATTTCGAGGAAAAGCTGAAGAGTGAAGTGAAAGCAAACACGGATGTCCTGTGAGTATAAAAATTTTAATTGGTAATTTCCTAGAGAACGATTTTTGGACAACCCCCCCCCCCCCCATTCCTATCAATTTTGTACATGTGGAAAAAATGGGTCATGTGGCCACAGCGCCCCGCCCCTTAGCCTGTCCTATAGTCGCGGCGCTCGGCCCCATAGCTTGTCCTAGCCGTAGCGCTCGGCCCAGAAATTGTCGTAATCTAACCTAACCCTAAAATAATAAATAATGATAATTTTTTGCTTAAAATTAGTGGTCATGTATAAACTTTATAGGAGGGGGTGGGTTGGGGGGTTTAAAAATCGTTCTAGTACAGACCCATCAATTACGCATTTCTGTAAAGCCCTTACCCAGCGAATTCGACTTTTTGACCCCCCCCCCCCCCGCGGCCCCCATTCCTATCAATTTTGTACGTGGATAAAATGGATCATGTGGCCACTGCAGTGCCCTGCCCCCTAGCCTGTCCTAGCCGCGGCGCTCGGCCCCTAGCCTGTTCTTTTCGCAGCGCTCGGCCCCCTAGTTGGAATTAGTTCTAAATATAGATTTAGACTGGTATAGGTAAAATTAGGAATTCATGCAGAAGATATTAAAGCCTAGAATGTGTTGGTTAGTAAAGTAAAAAAATTGAACAGTCTCAGACCAATTCTTTTTGAGTTAAAACAACACTAGGGGGTCCTTGAAGGAATAAGGTTATGAACAAAAGTCAGTTTTTTCCAATTTACAATTTTTAGGCATTTTTTCTGCAGAGATAACAGGATCAATATGTACATCTGGATTTCAAGGTGAGTTTATTTTCAAGGAAGGAATTACTAGAAATTTCCTAGAAAATCAGAATGACGCGCAATCAACGAAACTGAGCGCCAAAATTTCGCAAGATTTTACCCAGATATATATCTTCACATCAAACTAATGTAAATTATTAGAATAAACATTTATTCACACACAAAGATATAAATACATATATAAATGGTGTTGTTTAAATTTGTTTAAATAAAAGTTTTGAATATATAGTTTAACAAAGAAAAAAGAAAAATATGCAAAATAGGCAACTTTGATCATTACTTATTACATAATATATTTATCATTTTAGTTATTACGTAATCATCGAATCCTTCAACATAAATATTAAATATTATTCGTTCTTGCATTTAAAAGTTCTTGTAAAACCGGAACTTTCCATGCATGGTCCAATGGGACATAAAATATTTCATTTGTTTCTTAACTAACATTTTACAGAGATCAGAAAGATTTACGTAGAACAATCATTTGCAATGGAAAATAAATTTCTGCCCAAAACTGTGTTAAGGTCATTTTTGCATAAATGAGAAAGAAATCTAATGCAAAGCTTAGAACTTGCTTCAATAGCCTCATAGAAAGACACACATCTGCTAGCTAACATAGTTTTTACATGTAAACATTGTGAAATTGCACATAAAATTTAATTAAATTAATTTGGTTTTCTCATACCTGTGCATAAAATCAAAACTAAAGAAGCTCCGATCTCACAAAGTCCTACCAGTCATGTGGCTGAAATTTTACCTTCCCTCACGGTTTAGTGGAGCCTGCTTACTACTCTGGGAACCGACCTTTCCCAAAAGACAATTTTTTTTCTATATAAGTATACAAACCAAGAATTTTTTAACCAATTTGGGTTTCGGTTTGAGGCACATCGTTAAAGAGGTTGATGAGTTGTAAGCGGACGAACAATGCAGAGATTACTTCTTAAAGGGACTGTAAAGGAAAAATGAAAGGGGGTATAGGATATAACCTGGGAATCTCAGGCGTTAAACGATACATAGTTATTATTTGATCTAATGTCTCGAGAAATTGATATAAAACTGTGTAAAATTTAAACTAAAATTCATATATATGGAATTTTGTAGAAAAGTTGTAGTATTAAGCAGATTAATATTTAACAAATACGTGATACAGACGGAAATCAAGTGACCAGTATACTGCACTGCCATTGGTAGAAGTTCTGGTGACGTAATACGGACTATACGGACTATATGTAATAATATTATCAATTATATCTAGTAAAAATGCAAGATAAAAAAATATAATAGGAGCAAAGCTGAGATTCTCAGGCTCCTGTGGAATATCGTCTTTTTCAGATTGATTGCTTATTTGTTGAATATGATCTGTTTGATACTACAACTTTTATACAAAATTGCATACATATGAATTTTCGTTTAAATTTGAGCCAGCTTTTTATCAATTTCTCAAGACAGGAACATCAGATAGATGTCTTATATGTATCGTTCAACGCCCGAGATTCTCAAGTTCCATTCTTTACCCCCTTTTATTTTTCCTTTACAGTCTCTTTAAGTCTAAAAAATTGAAGCTAATTTCGTTTCTTTTACTAGAAATATTCTTTGTAATAGAATTGCAATTATCAGTGTAAAGATGAAAAAATGGTATGAGATCTTAAGTGCTGCAAATTGACTAATGTAAAATAATCCCTTATCCCTGTTTAAGATTAAACGCGTTTTGTCGGTGGGATCTAATCCTGTCCAAGTATCTGGGTCTACTAGGAGCGGCTGTTGCTAGATCTCCTGGGGTTTTCATCCTTGTATCATTCCTCATCACAATCATATTTGGAACAGGGCTTCAGCAGCTGGAGTACGAGGTAAATAAATAAGGGACTGTACGCGTAATTTCAAGTGACAAAAATGGCAATGCCATGTATATCGGTACCCTGAAAACCATGAAATAGATCAACTCCATGTTTTTTTTGTTTTTGAAGACTTGATCATTTCTTGCTCTTAAGATAGACTGAAGAAATTATCATAATTGAAATCTTTTGATTCAGAAAATGGACGCTATTCTTCACGTTTAGATCAGATTAAAGGGAGTGTTCGCGAAAAATAAAGGGGGTATAAGCTTATTGCGATAAAAAAGCGCTTTTGATTGCTACTAATCTTACTTCTATCTGTTGCGTCTATAAGGAGAAAATTGTTAAAAACGACAAATACCGAAGAACGTAGTGTCCATACAAATTCAGAAAGATGCAACATACGACTTAGACCGTAAAAAAATCTTTTTAATTTCAAACAAATCATTCAGATATTACAACCTATAGTCATCGATTATCTTTCGCCACATTTGTATATAGTTGATTTTTCATAATATGTTTTAATTGTTATGATCTGAGAGTTATGATCTGAAAACATTTATTCCTGTTTCGAGGATTTTTGGTAATGAAGACGACATTTTAATATTTTCCAGGAATGTTAGAAAACAAGTTGTAAGCTAAATATTATTTTAAAAAATAAAATCAAAACATATTATGAAAAATCAACTTTATACAAATGTGGCGAAAGATAATCGATGACTATAGGTTGTAATATCTGAATGATTTGTTTGAAATTAAATAGATTTTTTACGGTCTAAGCCGTATGTTGCATCTTTCTGAATTTGTATGGACACCACGTTCTTCGGTATTAGTCGTTTTTGACAATTTTCTCCTTATAGACGCAACAGATAGAAGTAAGATTAGTAGCGATCAAAAGCGCTTTTTTATCGCATTAAGCCTATACTCCCTTTCATTTTTCGCGAACACCCCCTTCAAGGTTTTAAATTTGGGGTGAAATATCCCCACAACCTCAATGTTTAGAGGTTTTTGGATATTTCCTCCATATATTAAGGGTGAAACTATTTGGCTCTTTTTAGATGAAAATGCTCAAATCCACCTCGAACCAGTTTAAAACTTTCTTTGGTACATTTTAGAAAAAGATTTTAGAATTTTTTTTAAAACTCGTATATAGATTTTTGAAAAACTCGTATATAGATTTTTTTTAAACTCAAATATAGATTTTTTTAAAACTCATATATAGATTTTTTTGTGTAAATCAAATCATTAATGTACGCCTGGTAAAAAATGTCGTCCAAATAATTCATGATGGGTATGAAAATATCCGTCTTGGTTCAAAAATATTAATGTTTTTCCAATTTTTTTCTTACATAAATGTTCCTTATAATTTACTACTGTTTTGAAAAATACCGAAATAGAGAAAAAATTCATGTTGTGTGTTTTTAATTAGTAGATAAATTACTTCCTTACTTGCTTACACACTTACTCACTCCCTTGCTTTCTTACTTACACACTTACTCACTCCCTTGCTTTCTTACTTACTCCCTTACTCACTCTCTTACTTACAATACTTAGTTGTTAATATTTTTACAATTAAAAACATCTTGGTTTTTATGATTTTTTGGTGAAATTTTTTTGTTGAAAGATTAAATCAATGAATTCTGTAGTCCTATAACAAACCTACAAAATAACGAAATCTTTAAAGAGTTTGGGAGATTTTTAAGAATTTTCTAAGCTATTGTTGAATTTTTAAAAAGAGTGACTGAAACTTTTCATGAGACCAGCGTGGTTGGAAATTCGAAGGAAAAAAATTATCACACTTCTCTGATTTTGGGGAATTTTTAATTTAAAATTTAAACTCTTAAAACTTAAAATAAATCAAATTAAACTATAGAAGACAGAATTTATGAAATTAGTCAGAACCAATTTCGTCATTTGAGAATGAAGAAGATATCCCCCCCCCCTGGAAACTGGCATCTAAGGTTTCACAACTTATAATCTTAAAATTTTGACCGGCTACGCCATCCCCTTCTAAAAAAGTCGAGGCTAAGATCCTGATTTTTATAGACAAGCTAATTTTTAAAAATTTTATTTTTTTAAAAGCATGTCGGAAAAATTGATTTAGTTATTCAAAAATCTGTGTTAGAAGTATAGTTGTGTATTTTCTCCTGTATTTCCTGTATTAGGTCTAGTAGAGGAGCTAGAGTCTAATTGGTTTCATTGTCACGTCTTTGTTTTCTATCTTCTCCTGATTTTACAATTGATTGAGAATTTTTCACATCTTTAGAAAACTTGTTCTGAACTTATTAAATTTTGAGAATTTTTTACATAAAGGTTACATACTGATATCTCTGACTTCGTTTATAAAACAATTTTTACATATTTTACACACGGTGGTTACAGAAAAACAGCGAAATGATTGTCGTCTTCCTTTTCTCTTTTTTATTTGATTTCAATCGCTAAGGTTTTTTAATTTGCGTAGTATATTTATCTTCAAATATATGTCTAATTTTAAATACTTTGGTTTGCGAATTAGTCTTTCTGCAGGGTCATTGTATATCGAACAGGAGTTAAATTAATCCGCATATCTTCATAAGATTGAGATAAATGGTTAATCCCGAGATTCACAATACTAAATATTTTTAGACATCATCAGAAATATCAGTTACAAATTTGAAAATACTTGCGGTATTTCTTAACTATAAAGAAATAGCACTAAGCTTTTAAGTTTTAGGGCGCGACGCATTAACAAGAATTCTAGAAAAATTTAAGAATAAAATGAATGCAAAATTTAGCTTTGAACATTGAAAGTCGCCATTTTAATCTTTTTCAAATTTTCGCAGATTTTTTTTATTGACAATGCTGCATTTGAAAAATAATAAAAGTTGACATTTTTTTTCCTGCAAAATTTTGTTCAGCGGTTTATAGAAAAAAAACAGTCAGAACAGTTTATAGAAGAAAAAAAATATTACTTCACATTTGTCTGGTTACCGGGGCATTAATTAGTTTTTTTTCTCATTTGCAGAATCTCTTCTAATAGAATTATTTGGAATACGGAATTAAAACTTAGTCCTAAAAATTTAGATATTTGATCTTGTCAATATTTAACATTTTAGATATGTTAGAGGTGCTGAGACAGTTCTACCTCAGGTCATAGATTAAAATATCCTCTCATCGGTATTTTAAATATCGACCTACATTTCTAAACTATAGAACACTTCCTGAAGTGTCTGGCGTTGCCCGAGGAATGTATTAAAAAAATCGAATTTTGAAAAAAAATCCATTTAAAAAATTAAATTCCTCAAAAAATGTCAGCCAATTCGGTCCAGCTGTTTGACCAGCTATAGCTAACATTTATACATAATATATAAATATATTATGTTTATTATTATATTTGGTGGTTCAGACCTTTATTTATAATTTTAGTTTTGTTAATGCTTATCTTAGTAAATTAAAAATATTTACATTAAGTAAAAACAAAAAATTACTGTATTTTATGATAACCATGTTTGATGAGGTATCTATGTATTACAGGATGCCTTAAATCTTTATAGTAAACCCAACATGATGTCTTCTCTGCCCATCAGGGACCCCCCTCAATTTCCTTCAGGCCCTTAACCAGGGGGGTGCAAAGACGAACTTGCACCTCCCCCCTTCTTTTTTTTAGATAAGTTGCTTGGTATAAATTTCTCATGAAAAATTGAGATATTAGCATTTAAAGTTTTCTAAAGGTTTAATCATCCTGAATACTGTATTATGTATATGCTATTTTTGAACAATTCTTTACTAAAGCTGTTCCCTCAGACCAAGCAAATTAAACCTTTTTTGAAAAATATTTGTCCTGAGGTAAGATTTTCAGAGTGAACTTGTTTGTTGCTCTTTTGCCGTCAATATATATACAGAATATGTTTTAAAAAATCAATTTTTATTTTACAGAAACAAACTTTCAATAGTTTGTCCAGGCAATTCAATATTTGTCCTGGGGTAAGATTTTCAGAGTGAACTTGTTCGTTGCTCTTTTGCCGTCAATATATGTACACAATATGTTTTAAAAAATCAATTCTTATTTTACAGAAACAAACTTTTAATAGTTTGTCCAGGCAATTCAATTTTTCAAAATCAGTGAACGTGAGTAGTAAAATCAAAATTATCAACATTTTCTATCTTCCAGTTTTGTAAAATTTGCGCTAAAAACCAAATTATGAAAATTTTCCTTATCCATACAAACCATACAATGCATCAAATTCAGGGAAAATCGAATTTCCAATGTAACATTAAGTTCAAGCTTAAAAACTAGTGGTGTTGACAAGTTAGAAATTAGCCTACATAACATAAAATTCAAGCTAAAATAACTCGTTTTTATACCAAAATTCTGAACATTTTTGGGAAAATCCTGGTTACGGACCTTATTTCCTTATTTGTGATCAGTAGTATTTCATACATGTTTGGAAAGCCCTTTGGCTCTACTTCATTTCCTTCATTAACCTGACAAAGATTTAATTTGCAGAAATCCAAATATATGATAAATTAGACGTTTTTATAAAGCAATGTACAATATCTAGGTGTGTGATATGACAGTACTTCCCAAGGTTGGAAATGATATCTTTAATAAAGAGATCTGGACCGAAGCGAGTAGGCTGGTTCAAGCTATAGCAAAAATACAGGTCAGTATATAACCCAGGGTTATCAGTAAAACATGAGACTTTAGACAATTAAACAGATTTGATTTAATCCTAATTCTTCAACTCATGAGTCATCATTATTACAGTGCTATTAAGTAAGATTAAGACTGACATTAACCTGTAGATCTTGGTACGTAAATGTTTTAAGTTAGAAAGTCCGGTTTCTCGAATGTGACAAAACTTGTGATATTTTAAAAATATGTAATATCCGTCCTATCTTGTGTTGTAGGTTATGTGAAAAGTTAAAATATGGTATGAAGAAATCTCAACCAAACTTTGAAAAATGCAGACTGTCAGTTCAGGATAAAAAACAAATAATGTTGAACAGCGATCGAAAAGTTACAACCACAAAAAAGAATGGGGCAAAAATTTAAAAAAAAAAAAAAAAAAAAATGTTACATTGCAACTGCACTTTAGTCGAAACTTAGGCGGGGCGTCGATAATTATATGTTAGGTTGGCTAGTTGGTTCGTTGATTAGGCTCCCTAACTCGGACCCAAAGTAGCCAATAATTAGGCAAATAGGCATTATTTCAAACCTACAAAAAAAATACAGATATAGTAAGATAAATGTCGATGTAAAAATGTTTTTGAATGTTTAATTAGATAGCTTACTGGAAATACTTCTGAAAATATAAACCCAGTTTAAGTGGTATTACTATGGATTGCAAAGTTATTAGTGGATTTAATTTTTCACTAATTGATGTTTTTCTTTTTGTCGGGAGTACAGAGAAATTTCTGAACTATTGCTTTGGTTTGGACTTCTCTAAGAGGAAGGGTTGGTAAAGACGACATTACGTGGATTTATGGTCAACAACTTTGTCGTAAAAAAAAATAAGAAAGGAATGCTAGAAACGGATATTTATATTAGGATTAAATTTATGGATATAATATTTTTTTCTGGCCTTTTTTATCCACGGATCCTTGCCTCTGACTTTCTCAAAAGGAACAAACTGCATATTGCAAGAGTTATGACCCTTGCAACGAAAATGAAGTCCGACTGGGTTTGTAGTTTAATGTTGAGATAGGTGTGAAATTGGACCCCTATGTTCCAAAAACCTATTACAGGTCGTCACCAATATCTTTTATAGGTTATGCATGATGAGACACTGTACACCTGGGAGACTCTCTGTGCCAGGTTATTTTTATTCTTTTCTACCAGTAATAATAGAAATATATAGGGTTAATATAACCCCCCAAGCACCACCCCACCACGTCTCCCCACTTTTCTACTACTAAATATATAAGAAAGTTTCCAAGGAGGAAAATTGGGAAAAAAGTATGTTTTTCCTCGCATTTATTTCTGGTATTTGTTGTTAGGGATGTTTCTTTTACTCTTTTTTTTCAAGAAAAACTAGGACAACTAAAATAATGATTTGTTTTTAATATTTTGTTTACAAATGTGGCAAACATTTTAAAATCTATAAAAATTTAGTTTTGATTTTTAAAATATAACCGTATTCACAAAATGGCTATTTGGTGATAATTCATAAACTACTCTGATTTTGTTGCGGATGATCTTATCAAAGTAAAAAGTAAAATAAGTAGAATTCGGAGCTAGTTCATCTAAATCCCTCATTTATAAGTTTCGACCTCTAATGATGTTGCTTAAACCATTAATATTGTGACTGAAATTAGAAAAAGTATTAAAAGCAAATTGATCCAAATCTCTTCCTATGTATTAATAATACTAAGATGAAAAATAAAAGAATTAAGATAATATGTAAACATTATCTCCACCTTCCTCAACATAGACAGTTAATCCCAGATGGTTATATCTATGTACTGAAGGAAATGGTTTTGAGGCCCGTTTTTAGGCTTCATAAGAATCTTAAGATTCAAATCCTATCCTATTTCATAATTGCATTCTATACAAAACAATTATTCTAAACAGTTAGACAATCGTTTTCCGATTTCCGTTTTCCGTTTTGCATAATCCTTTTGGTCAATATTTTTGATCAGAGTTAAAATTTATTTTTGTGGAATGAAAGCAGACTTGTCTAGAACGGCATTTTAAAATAGAACTTGCATCTTGCATCTTGTAAAGCCTTTAAAAAGCCTAAACACTTTTGAACACGAGATAAACTGTTCGAGCACTGAAGGAGTAGGAGTAAGAATAAGATTGAAGTAGAACCAGAGCCCGCGATTTAAAAACTTCGACTCGAGCCGTAATTCCTTAAACCCGACTTTAAGACCCAATCTTCGACCCAACTCTAACAACAGCTTGTGTCACGTGATTGACAGCTGCGAGATCTTAGGCTCGACTTAAGGAGTTAAGCCCAATGAAAATAAAACCGACCTTGGTTGGTTTTAGTGGAGAATAAGGCTCAATGTTGGGTCTTCTTCTCATCAAAACCCGGAATGCGCCAATTCCAACTATGAAAATCCGCCAAATACAAAATTAAACCGGTTTTATGAACTAAACTCTGTTGAAAATTAGAGCAACTTAAATCCGAAAGCTCGAGCCGTAAATAAGGCTCAACAACAGCTTAGACCCGAGTCGTATTTTCTTGAATTTTTTAAATCGCCGGCTCAGGTCAGCCCAAAGACAAAGGTCACACACAATTCTGAAAATAGTCTAGGAAAAGAGGAAATAGGGCGGAGAGGCGCCAAATTCGTAAGGGCGGATAACATGCCTCACACAAACAGGTTGCCTCAGTAAAAGGTTGGTAGAGAATAAATAAAAATACCAAAAACACCGGAACAGAACTTGGGGTACGAGAAGGAAATAAGTAGGAAATAAGCGGCCCAGAAAAGTAACCAAGTAACCGTAAACTCAAAACTGTTACCCATTAGGGTATACTCTATATCTATGTTGATAATGTTAATTTGATTTATCCCTTACAACCCTGCTCACATTTCGTCTCTGTTTTCAGTATTTTTTCTTTTTTTCCGTCTAAATCTAAAGGAAAAACGAAGATTTAGAGAAGGTCTAAAATATTTTATTTAGATTTAATTAAGAATTACTAAAAATAAAAAATTGGACAACTGCAGTGTCAAGTTTTCCCTTTTGAAACTTTTTACACTAAAATATTCCTCTCGATTTAGTAATTAAAAGGTTACTTTTAGGAGAAATATGAGTTTCAAGTATTGTACCTCAAGTTTACGTGATAAATTGTAAAATTATTAGTTTTTTTTCAGGTTCAATGGAGTTTGTATCGACAACAGTTTTTTGGAGTTGAAAGATGTTTTGGGTTCAGTTAATCTTACTTATCCATTAATGAAGTCTTTGGAAAATAATAAGGTTTGTTTAATTAATTACTGGAGTATTTATATTCAAGGTTAGTTTGATGGAGTACTGGAGTTTACAAGGTTAGTTTAATGGAATACTGGAGTAAACGAGGTTAGTTGAATGTAGTACTGGGGTAAACAAGGTTAGTTTAATGGATTAGTGGATTAAACAAGGTTAGTTGAATGGAGAACTGGAGTAAACAATATTAGTTTAATGGAGAACTGGAGTAAACAAGGCTAGTTTAATGGAGAACTGGAGTAAACAAGGCTAGTTTAATGGAGAACTGGGGTAAACAAGGTTAGTTTAAAGGAGAACTGGAGTAAACAATGTTATTTTAATTTAGACCTAGAGTAAACAAGGTAAGTTTAATGGAGAACTGGAGCAAACAAGTTTAGTTTGATGGAGAACTGGAGTAAACAAGGTGAGATTATTGGAGTACTGGAGTAAACAAGGTTAGTTTAATGGAGTACTGGAGTAAAAAAGATGAGTTTAATGGACAACCGGGGCAAACAAGGTTAGTTTAATGGAGTACTGGTAATTTTATGGAGGACTGGAGCAAACAAGGTTATTTTAATGGAGTACTGGTAGTTTAATTGAGGACTGGAGCAAACAAAGTTATTTTAATGGAGTACTGGTAGTTTAATGGAGAACTGGAGCAAACAAGGTTAATTTAATGGAGTACTGGTAGTTGAATGGAGAACTGGAGAAACTAAGGATGAGATTGATGAGAAGGTCATTGCAAGAGTAAAATGATTTACTAGTCTTTTTTGCCATAAAGTTTGTTTAAAGATGTATTTTTAGACCTACCCCCTGGTTGCTCATATTGGTGGAACTGTAGTTCAGAACGGTATTCTTATCCGTGGATCTGCTCTGAAACTTACCTTTATCCTCGACAGAGCTACACCTAGGTGGGGAGGGGCATCTTGTTTTTTTGATCGAATGAAACGTTTTATGTAAGATCTGTGTTGTTCAAAAAGTTTACGAATGATGAACGACGAATTGGATCGTTCAGAGAAATTAAAAAGCTATAGTTTTTTTAAAACGTTTGAAATAAAAACGAGCTATTCAAAATCGTTTGAGATCGTTCGAATTTTATGGATCAGTCAGACCGTTAACAAATGACTTATAAATTGTTCGTTCGAATGAACTTGAAAAGACAATAGTTTTTCTATTGAAAGAACGTTTTTTTCTATTGGACTTTTAAATTATCAATTTGTTTTTCACTGAAGGAATTTTTAATCGAACTATCTTAAATTACAATATTAACGGCCGTTGGTTTAGTATAGGAACGAACTAATTCAATTTTTTCTGAACGAACTGGGTTATTAACGAACGATCGATGAATAAATTGAAAAAAAACTAACACGCCCATCTCTGCTTAGGAGAACAAAAGCAGGAGAAATATGGACGGAGGCAGGCCAGATCTTTTAATAAACTGTCTCATTTTTTAACAATATAAGACTTTGACAAAACATTTTTGAATTAGAATTCGCAGATTTTAAATCAATGAAATCGAAATAAGCATATTTTTGTCTCAAACATTACAAAATATGTTTCCATACCAATTCTTATTAATAGTTTATAGTTGAATAAATTTACAAATTCCGAGAATCCTTATTCAGTAAAAGTTATGCAAAAATTCGAAACTTTTTAGCTAAAAATATTTCCCTACGACATAAATTAGATTTTATTCATACTTTCTTCTGTACAATGTTGTAAATAACGAGTGTAAGTGTAAAGTGAATAAATACTAAAGTGGAACAGACTAAGGCAACAACGACAGGTTGAGCCATAAGGTTTTATTTGGTTTGGAAATAATTGCATGAAAAGATTTCTTTTGGAAAGTAAAGACTAGAAAAAATAGACTAAGACCCATGTAAATGTCGTCTTCAATTAGAACTTCGAAATTTTCATAATTAAAAATCTATAAAATTTGTATGTTAGCATGTAGTTTATATGTAAATACTACAGTCGCTTAAGCATTACATTGATTTTGCCTGGCACTTCTAATTTTACCCCCCTTNATATCTTTTCCTGGAGGGTGTCGAAACAAGACAGTGGGTGAATAGTTTAGAATGTCTTTGTTAAGTTGTTTGATACCAAAGATCAATAAAAATATTATATGGGAGTCATGTTATATTAAAACTGTTTTCAAAGTAAAAGATAATGAAGGAAAAGATTTTTTTTACTAAAAATAACGATTTATTAATTGTCATGTTTCGTGAGACACCCTGTATGTCTTAGTTCTCAACCACTCTTACATCTGTCAAAATACAAAAGTGAAGACCGAGAGATATATTTCGAAGATCTTCATTTTTCGGTATCACAAATTGTGCATTCCTTGTTTTACAGATTATGCATTCAGACATTATTGTGATGTCTGAAATTATTTATTGTGCAGTAAAATGGCTAAAATTCACTTCTTAAATCTTAATTTACGTCCAGTTTCTGTTGTACTGTGCACTCCGTACAGACCAACTTATATATATATATATTATTTTTAAATACTTGGGACATAAAATGTCGTCCTCCAACAATGAGTTTGGTCCACTTTAGTATTTAATCACTTTGGTTTAAGTGAAGGTGGGTGGAGTTACTCTCAACTTGTTAAAATTGAGAGTATAATAAGAATAATGAAAATAAATAAAAAAAAATTTGAAAATTTGATAAATCCTGAAAAAATATATATGTCAATGTGGAAAGAGATATAGATGATTACAGCCAAATTACTCGGATTAACTTCCACTTCTACTGAACAAACAAACGTTGTCTCTGCTGCTGTAGAAATCCGCGAGTTCTTTTCTGTATATGCTGCGGTTAAAATTTTTTATTTCAGTTTGAAAACTAACCCTTCAACTCTCGAATAACGGTTAAAAAATGCTGTTATCACTTAAAGATATTGTTTATTATTGAATTGGCTAATTCACTGTTATTAACATATTCTGACATTCCTGAAGTCAAAAAAAGTTCTGAATATTCTGAATCTCGGTTTTTTATTTTAAAAAAATTTATTTTATACTTGCATAATGTTGAAAGGGTACCATTCAAAATTATGCATTGAATTAAATATGTTAAGTCTGTTGAAATTTACATTGCAATTTTTGAGTTGTCGATTTAAACTAAGGCCTTAAAATTATTATTTCATATTTTCATTTAACTACAAAGCATGAGATATTACAAATAAGCAATCACAATTTACTATGCCGTCTGTACCTTCCCTAACCAGGTTTTTTTTTCAAAGATCTGCCTCTAATAGGTTGCAAAAATGTACGCAAACTCGATCCAATTCATCCATATAAAGGTCAGTAGAATGAGCTTATTATTTTGAAATTTTTTAAAATTTTAACAGAAAATTATTTATTTATGTACACACCCATAGTTATTTATGTACGTGTATATTTACTTATGTACACACCCATAGTTATTTGCTATGGATTTTTAAAAAATAAGTTCTTAGCTTTAATTATTTTTAGATAGGTATTGGTATTATTATTACTCCAAATTGCTTAATTTTGTTGGAGTCTAGAATAATAATTGTTAAATCTTGGAAAAGTATAACATTTTTTTTTATTCAGGGATATACATACAATTTCCGATTCAATGAGCCCAATTTTAGGCTTGTAGATCTAAAATTTTTGTACAAGGGTCTACAGACTTGTTTGTAATCGGATTTTAAAGATTGAACTATTTTTAATATTATTTTCTTGCTTAATGCAGTCTAATCTGTATTTGAAGATACTGGAAAAAAGAAGTCTATTTAGGAAATGAATCCAGCAGTAGCAATTTTTGTATTTTTTAGCCGCCCATTATTTAGAAATTTGGATATTAATTTTTTTCTTATATTTTAAATAGGTGTACGCAATAACAGACCAATCTATTCAACGGGAACTAAGCCTCAATATTGACAGTGTAGTGGATAAAGTCCCCATCACAGTTATTCTAGGTAATTATGTTTTGAAAGAAAATTATATTTCCTCCAACTAGTTTATTTAAAATAAGTTTCGTGATTTAGGTAATTATGTTTCACTTTTTTTATATAACATGATATTTCCTTCAACTATATTATTTAAAATAATTGTTTGTATCCAAAATATTCTAAATAAACAGATAAGCTTGGAGTTAAAAAATCTTATAAATTTTATTGGGCTCAATAATTATACGGAATTATGGGAAAGTAATAATAATTATGGGATAGTAATAATAATTATGATAATCATAATTTGATTCAGTCTTTCTTTCAAGGCTTCCTGTCGCAGTACAATTGTTTCTTTCTTTACTCAATCATTTGAAATGATCTAGAGGGTAAAAATCGTAATTAAATCCTTGAATATTTTTTTTAAAGAATTTCAAGACGACATGACCCTGAAAATGTTTTTTTTCCTCACATATATTTTTAGTTCAGCATAATTTCGTCAAGAGAGTATAATGGAGGGGGAGGCCCCCCCCCCATCGAAAACAACTTTTAAAGCCAATAACCCCATTTATTTATCAAGTTTGTCCACGCCTCTAGAAAAAAATTCTGTAGACATCCCTGTTTGTTGTAAATATTTTCTCATAATCTGAAAAATTATTTTATAGATTTCACCATTATATTCATACGTTTGTTTCTAATTGCATCCTATAACTCCTTACTCTAACTTCAGATTGATTTAAGTCTTATTAGTTTTGGCGTTCTCTGTGTACAATTGTCTCTCGACTGATTGGGTCCGTTCCAAACCTTTCATGGGAGGTAAAACGAACTAAATATTAAACAATCTTAAAGTCGGAAATTTTTTAATAAAAGAGAAACAGTTGAGCTCGCTAAGACTCGTTTAACTTCGTTTTATGTAATTCAGCAATCCTGTTGACTGAGACAAAACTTGTTAGGTTTCCTGAGGCCGAATTTTAAGAATTTAAACAGCGACGCTGATCCGCCAGAAACCGGTTCCAATTGAGCGCCAACTGAATACAATTTCAAGTGGAACCAACCCTGTTAAAACCGCGGCTCAAATTTGTTGAACTCAGCCTCTTGACTAGCCATATCTAGCTAAACTGCTTCTCGTTATTAGATCCAAATTTTTAATAACTAAATTTGGTTTTTTTTCGCAACATTTAGGAGAGAAACTTGTGTTAAACAAAATCTGGAATCAAAAGAATTGTTTAAGAATTGTTCTCAAAATTGAGAACAATTCCGAGCGTCTAAAATAGCAAATATTTCTCTATTCGTTTTAAATTTGCAAATATAATGAAGTTTAAATTTTGCTCAGTTTAAAATTTAACAAAGCAAATTTTTTCATATTTAACATAGTCCATGTTTTTTTTTACAATGAGATTTAATTACTTCAAATTAAGACGTAAATATTGAGAATTAAATCAGTTTGGAATTGACTATATTGTATTTCAGTATTGGGTTTGGCATTGTCTATTCCAGTAATAGGTTTGGCATTGTCTATTCCAGTTTTCGGTTTGGCATTGTCTATTCTATTCTAGTATTGGGTTTGACATTGTCTATTGTATTTCAGTATTGGGTTTGGCATTGTCTATTCCAGTAATAGGTTTGGCATTGTCTATTCCAGTATTTGGTTTGGCATTGTCTATTCTATTCTAGTATTGGGTTTGGAATTGACTATATTGTATTTCAGTATTGGTTTGGCATTGTCTATTCCAGTAATAGGTTTGGCATTGTCTATTCTATTCTAGTATTGGGTTTGACATTGTCTATTCTATTCTAGTATTGGGTTCGGCATTGTCTATTCTATTCTAGTATTGGGTTTGGCATTGTCTATTCCAGTTTTCGGTTCGACATTGTTTATTCTACTCTAGTATTGGGTTTGGGATAGTCTATTCTATTCTATTATTGGGTTTGGTATTGTCTATTCCAGTATTTGGTTTGGCATTGTCTATTCTATTCTAGTATTGGGTTTGGCAATGTCTATTCTATTCTATAGTATTGGGATTGTCATTGTCTATTCTAGTATTGGGTTTGGCATTGTCTATTATTCTAGTATTGGGTATGATAAAGTCTATTCTTATTTAGTATTGGGTTTGGTATAGTCTATTCTATTCTAGTATTGGGTTTGGTTCTATTCTAGTATTGGGTTTGGTATAGTCTATTCTATTCTAGTATTGGGTTTGGTATAGTCTATTCTATTCTAGTATTGGGTTTGGGATAGTCTATTCTATTCTAGTATTGGGTTTGGTATAGTCTATTCTATTCTAGTATTGGGTTTGGTATAGTCTATTCTATTCTAGTATTGGGTTTGGCAGTTTCCATCTTATCTGGGCTATCTGCTTACGGACTGGCTCTTTATTGTGGACTAAAATGGCAGGTCAGTAAAACTGAAAAAGGATACTTTAGAAGTACATTTATTGCTTCTAGATATAAATACGTGATAAATAACGAGTGTATTAAAGGAGAGGAAGATAAGTAGGTCTTCTCTGGTCCCAGGATCCGAAACTACTGATTTGCGGATTTCATAATCTTCTTTCGGGGAGTTCATCCTCTACAGAAGTGCGCCCTTAGTCTCGAGCATTGAGAGAGTCAAGACTGATAATTATCTCCTTGTTTACGAAAAAGGAGTAGAAGGAGTTCTGGTGATGATTGATCAATATTCCCAACTAGCTGTTTGTGAATTTCTGATCTGCCCCCTCCCCACGTCTTGATCCACATTGTGTTAGGCTGGCAAGTGGCCATTTGAAGAGATCAGTGGTAATGAAGGCTAGGCAGGCATAGATTTAACCTGTAGATACTGGCGTCCAGAATATCTATCAGTAGACTAAAGATGGCAGCTGAGTTTCTTGGTAGCTCCAGAAGTAGCTGATTAGCTCCAGGAGTAGCTGTTAAGCTAATTAGCTCCTGTAGTTGCTAGCTGTGTAGCTGATCAACTTCTGGAGGGCTGAAGTTTAGCTTATTAGCTCCAGGGAGTAGCAGAGGTTTAGCTTATTAGCTTCAAGAGTAGCTGAGGTTTAGCTTATTAGCTCCAGGAGTAGCAGAGGTTTAGCTTATTAGCTCCAGGAGTAGCTGAGCTCCAGGAGGTTTAGCTTATTTTGTCCAGGAGTAGCTGAGGTTTAGCTTATTAGCTCCAGGAGGTTTAGTTTATTTTGTCCAGGAGTAGCTGAGGTTTAGCTTAGGAGGTTCAGCTTATTTTGTCCGGGAGTAGCTGAGGTTTAGCTTATTAGCTCCAGGATTAGCTGAGGTTTAGCTTATTAGCTCCAGGAGTAGCTGAGGTTTAGTTTATTAGCTCCAGGAGTAGCTGAGGTTTAGCTTATTAGCTCCAGGAGTAGCTGAGGTTTAGCTTATTAGCTCCAGGAGTAGCTGAGGTTTAGCTTATAAGCTCCAGGAGTAGCTAATTGTAGGATGAAGGATAAGTGAATTAGTGGATAAGAAGTTTAAGCTTGAGATTGTCATCCTCGTCCAATTCTTGAGCTGTTTCTGACCAGTTGGCTGTGTATTCGATTATGGTTTATTTGCTGTTTAGAGTTACCACTTTAGAAGTACATTTATTGCTTCTAGATATCAATACACAATAAATAACGAGTGAATAAAAGGTGAGGAAGATGACTAGGTCTTCTATGGGTCCAGAATCCAAAGCAACTGATTTGCGGATTTTATAATTATTTTTTCGGGAATTTAATTGTCTACATTACTTATTAATTATTAATTATTCAACAGAATTATTTTTTATAATTTTCTTATTTTTTTTTGAGAAATTAAAATTTTGGTCGTATTCAGCTTCCAATCCTCTTTTTTTTCTCGTAAAAACATGACACTGACTTTTACTGACTTTTAAAACCATCATTCACAGTAAAACAAATTATCATAAATAAATGCAAAATTGCAATTTAAACTTCGTCTTCATATCTTTCATCTTCTTGACTATTCTGTATTTCATGCTGTCTCAAAGTCATCTGTAGTCAGTAACTTTGCAGTCCCCTGAAGTCTACTGGTCTTTCTAGTCTGTTAACCCTATTTTTTTTTGTCCTTGCACTCGCATTTTTGATACTATCACCGTGAAATTTTGTGACTTTTAATGAATATATATAATAATTATATGTATTTCGGCAACAAAACAATAACAAATCTATGATAAATGAAATAAATTTAAAGGATTTTTTGTGAAATTTTTTTTTAATGCATAGGGTAGGGCAGAGCGTCAAAAACTTCGGTCTGTGTAAATAAAATCTAAAACAGCCTAAATTGGACGTAGAAACATGTGTCACACTTTGATATTTATTAAAAAAACAAAAAAAAATATTTTCACTTTTTTACCCTTTTTTGGCCTTTTTAACCCTTTCTAGGACACAAACTATATAAGTTATTGTTCTAATTATTTTCAATTAGTTGGTCTTGAAAAAGTAGACTATGAACATGCATTTATATCCTAAGTCTATTTAGGCTACGCATAGATTCAGAATCCGCACCCTGTATACGGGTTAACATCAAGGTTTAGTGTTCCTCATTATTATCTAAAAACTTAATTCATGGAAATCATTACTTTTACAAAATTTCCTCTCTTCAAAAATCATAACAAATCTTATTTACAAGATTGAAATATCATAATAAAATAATTGATTGGTGAAATAACAAGATTAAATGGATCAATTACAAACTCCTTCAATAATAGAGGTGGATAATCAATTGGATGAAGTTAAGGAAGGTTCCAGAGTCTGTTTACAGAGTCGGAGAAGAAGCATTTTTCGAAGTGTGTCTTCATTATAAACAAAAATGTTAGACTAATGATATTTACTTCTAAACAACAAAAATGATTATTTTCATTTGTAAAACATCCATCTTCTGTAATTTCATCTAACAATCAATCTGATATCCATTCATCCACAAAACCCCTATCTTTAAATTCTATTAACATTTAACAATACATAGTACATACATCCATGCATATATCCACTATTTATTTAAAACCATATTTTATATTGGAATCATTAGTCACCAGAGTATGTTTCTTTCATGAACAAGGGCCTTACGTACTAATAACATACTTTTCGGGATAATAGTTTGGCTGCTAGAGTCGGAGACATGTTCGTCATCTGGTCGTCCATTGTAGTGCTCAGAATTTAATGCCTAAAATCCATTTTATCCAGATTGAATATTTATATAATATATCAAATTACGAGTTATATTAACTCACATAATTTAAAGTATTTATTTGGTTTTTTCTATTTCTTTCTTCAATGTTTTCATGGAGAAATAAAAAATATTCATGTAAAAAACGTAAATTGCTGAAATTTTGTTCCATTTTTCAAAATTCCAGATCCGAATCCTTAAAGAAATTGATTCGTTTTCCAATCCCTATATCTTGTCAACCCAATATTGTCGTAGACCTTGATAAATCAAATTATTAGCTCTGTTAGATCAAATAATCTGAGATTGAAATATCAAAGGTTTGCACCATCAGATTGCAAAGATATAGGCATTAGAAAACTTGAGTTTGTGGTCAAAAATATTATAATCAATGTTTTCCAGGCGATCAATCTTGTTTCGATCTTTTTGTTGATTGGTATTGGAGTTGATGATACCTTCGTCATGCTCTCCTCTTGGTGGAGAACTGAAGGAAACGATGTTGTCACGAGGTAAACAGTAAACCAACCTAGACTGTAACAAATTCAACACTTCCCGGGAATATCTGGTATAGTTTTTTTTTGGAGTTCATTCATTGGGTCAATTTTAATTTTGTCATATCTACATTTGGTCAATCTTTATTCGGTCAACTTTAAGAGATTTAAAAAAAAAACGATTTCCTTGAACATTAACACTAGGGTATCAAATTCGCAAGTGGATTTTACTTGGGTGGAATTGCAGGCCCTGTAATTTTCGCCCAATTCCGCACAATTCAGCGCAATACAAGAACAGTTCCGCGCAACGGAATTCTGATCACGGATCCGCGAACATTGGCGCACAAATTAAGATAAGATAATAATTCATTCATCTATCATAAAAATTAGACAATTATGTTAATTAATATTTGTAGCAGTGTAAATTTACGTATTGGAATAATTAAGTGTAGAAAGTTAATAAAACTTGACCATGTAAATCAGCATTTGTAACACGTTTGACTAAATGTAGTGGGATAAAATGTACCAGTTGATGTTTGGTACTGTGAAAGGTGATTAACTGTAGGGTTGACCAAATGTAGTCGGATAAAATGTACCAGATGATGTTTCGTACTTTGAAAGGTGATTAACTGTAGGGTTGGCCAAATGTAGTCGGATAAAATGTACCAGATGATGTTTCGTACTTTGAAAGGTGATTAACTGTAGGGTTGACCAAATGTAAATTGACTAACTGTAATTATACGTACTATTAATTAACTCAGGATTTACAAATCTTTAAAAAGTTTTATTTGTCTCAAGTGAATCCGAAAGAAGTTTTCCACAACACTGCATATTCAGTTCAACTACCTTACATAGCCGGTCAATCCCTTTAACCGAGTTCCCCAATCCAAATTTGAAGCCAATCTGGCAATGGGTTCCCGAGTTTTGATATACCATACATATTACATACATACAAACATAAATACTATCTTGAGAACCCAGCTTTGCCTGGAATTCTCCCTATAAAAGTCAACCCACCAAATTGAGATTTGTTAAACCAAGCTAAGATCTTCAGTTTTAGAGATTGGTCTGAGGAATAAGGAGGGAATTGTAACGGCGATAAGCCATCCTTCGTTTAGGTAATCCTATTTTCTTGATTGTTTATTTTAGGATGTCCTTGACATATCAAGATGCTGCGGTATCAATAACTATAACTTCAATCACCAACATTATCAGCTTCCTAATCGGAGCTTTAATGCCAGGAAACAAAACAGCTTATAGCTTTTTTACCACCGAGCTTCAGAAAAGCTATTTCTATTTTTGCGTAGCTTCAGAACCACCTAAAATAATCGAATTTTAGTAACATAAATAAACTGATGCTGATCGCTTATTCTTGTCAAGTTTAACAACTTAAAGGGCAGGGCAGACGTGCCGCGCCACCACCTGCAGCAGGAATGCCGCCCACCTCCTGCAGGACAGGGGGGCGCCAAGGAATTTTTGCTCTTTTGCTGAACAATTTTTCACTGTAAAAACGTCTTATGGGTCTCAAATGAATTATAAAAAACGTCTGTACAATACTGTACTCTCAGCTCAACTAAACTCCTTAAGTTTAAGAAAGAAAACTTTTTAATAAATTATTATAATACGACTTACACATTATTTTTCCATCCTGAGATTTTATTTTAATTTTAGATATGTGACGGTTTTAGATTGACAGGTGCAAATCATTGACGGTACCTTTTGAAAAGTGGAGATCTAGAAGTAAAAAGATTTTTTCAAGCAGTTTTAAACAAAAGAAAAATTTTTAAATCATTTTATTTCTTTATATGTTGTTGCATATTGTGCACCATTCAGAGATTAGGAAGCTTTCAATAATCTCTTTATTTAGAGAAAAAAGTTTTTTTTACGGTTATGTTATATTTTTCCCATTAGATCCGGATCTGTGGATCTGCATATTTTTGCAAATCCGGATCCAGAAAGCCAAAATGGTGCGGATCAAACGGATCCACATTCCGATCCTTAGCCGGATTTTATGATAAGAAAAAAGTTTTGTTGTTGAAGGGTTTCCCTGTGTCGAGATTTTCTGCTGGTATACAGGTTAATCTTCAGTATATTTAATTACAATTTTATATTTTAAAATACAAATTTTTTAATCCATACATTACATTTTAACCGATTGCTAATTAATTTGTCAAAAAGAACTTTTAACAAGGTTTATTTGACAAAATGATATTTTTCCCCGTATTAAGTTATCTTAAAGAATTCTGTTTCCTCCTTTCATTAAAGTTTTAAGTTTTGAAGTAGAAAAGTAATTATGACAGTACATATGTCTTCCATTAATAAACATGCATAAATTATTACTTTGCTTTTACCTCACATCTCGTATTCCCTAAGGGATATGTAAATATAATGCAGTTCAAAATAAAAATGAAAAAATCCTTAGATGCGTTTTTTATGCTTAATAATAACTCATATTTTTTTAAGCATTTTGTGACTTTTGAGTGAAAATATATATTCTTTTAATTTGAAGAATTTCAAGAAATGAACAAAAGTTCTTAAATTCATATTAATGCATTTGAAAATTAACTGGAAACAATGATAACAAACGAAGAAAACAGTTACGTTAACTTGTCTAAACAGTTAGCAAGCGGGGTTTGATAAAGTGATAACGATCTAGCCCAGCTCTATTGTTAACTAAAGTTTTTGGTCATTCAAAATTTGTGATTTATCAACAAAACTTCGAACTTTAATGATCTAAATTATCTTGAAAAAATTGTAATTATTGATGGATAAAGTAATATTGATAATTATATTATTAATGTTTAAATTACGTATTAAGATCAATTATCAAAATTAATAATAAAACTTTGAATTGTATTTGGTTTAATTTTTTTCTGCTAAAATTGTGTATTTAGGGCTGGGGCTGTTGTTCATTTACTTTTGGACTCTAACAATCTTTGGCGGATTTCTGACACTAGCAGGCCGGTTAGAACTGGCGAATAGGCACTGTGTTCTCTTTATAAAGGTCAGAATGGGTCAAATGATAACATTTATCTGTTTATTCATTTTTTTATTCATATCTTTTCTTTGCTTGTATCTATTGTACCTCTATTGTGTACGAAACAAACCCTGATAATAATAATAAATAAATTGAATATCAAAAATGATGATATATCGTATATGTAACTGTCATACTGTTATAACTTGGGCCCGATTGCTTCAGCCGTTTTGACGTTTATTGGATAGAAACGGACATACTTACAGACAGACAAAAAGCGAAGTATATATATATGTATACATATATATATATATATTATATATATAGGGCCATTAAAAGAGGTCAATATGGTCTTATTTCGAAGAAATAAACGATTTAATTTTATGCTTTTTTGGGCTGATTACTATTTGTGGTGGTGGAGATTACCAATTGAGGAGCGCGCTTGCCGCAAAACAGATTTGGGTGGCGGTGATTACTATTTGAGGAACTCTGGACTCCCTCCCTCGCCCTACACAGTTTGTTTCTTTTTATATATAGCTGGGTTAGCTGGGTATATATATAGAATATCAAAATAAAACTATCAACCATTGTCCCGTAGAAGTCAGGGTTATGCTCTTATCTAACCGCACCGCATCATGCAATTGGCAGGACGTCACTGGCATATGTTTCAAATAAGCAAACTGTGTAGGGCCAGGCAAGAGTCAGGCTAAAAGGCACGGGCAGCCGTAGTACATTTGAATTTCCGAGCCGGGTCAACCTTTCCGCTCCCAGTTTGTACTGTATACTGCACGGACATTGGGTTAATAAAGCAGACAATCAACAGGACTAGCCTGTGCAACAAGGTTGACGCGGTCAGACTATATGCTTCATATAGGTTGAATTTACTTTTACTAAAGGGGCAGAGGTGCGTGAAGGCATGATTACTTGTATTATCTACGTAAATGTTTCTTTATAAAAAACTATCATCTTAAAGCGATATCACAGAAAAGTCCATGTTTGTATAGAGATGATATTTTATGAATTTTATTTTGATATTGAAAACACTACTATAGGGTACTAATTTCGGTACCAAGGGGGGGGGGCCACAAAACGTATTACTCTCCGGAAAATTTAAACAGTGTTTAAACATAACTTAGAATTGTCGTAGGAGGCTGATTTTTTGCATGCAAACTCAGAATTATGTATATTACGTGCATTTTTTGGTTTTGAAGGAATCTGAGCAAAAGTGCGTGCGCGCGCGCGTTTTTTGTGAAAAAATGCGACTTTTTTGACAGTAAATCAATGTTAACTTCATTAATTGCACTTGAAAATTTTTCCTGACACTCTTGAAACAAATATGCGCTAAAAAAATTCAACCCCAAAGGCTTAAATGTCCGCGCGCGCGCGCAATAAAAGAAAATATCTTTGTATNAAGTAATGTAGCATGTGCCAGTTTATGTCCGTTTTATTGATCTTGATGTTAAAGTAATGTAACATGTGCCAATTTATGTCCGTTTTATTGATCTGGATGTATAAGTAATGTAGCATGTGCTAGTTTATGTCCGTTTTATTGATCTTGATGTATAAGTAATGTAGCATGTCTTGTTTTATAATGCCAAAGATTTTTTACTATTCTTATATTGTGAAATCAAATTTAATTTCAAGTTTTTATGTTATTAGCTTTACCTTTACAATTTACTTTCCAATATTTGGATACTTGGATACTTGTTTAGACTTTAGTTCCTTTATTCTAGGGTGGAATCAATCCTGATGATCCAAAGAATCCAAGGAAAATGTTATGAATTTATCATTTTTAGAATTTTGCGGATTTTTTCAGCTCATAATTTTGATGATTTTTAAAATTAAATACCATTTTTTCAAAGCTAAATGTTACAACAATTCAAAAAAATCTTAACACCCTTTTTTGACAAGTAAAAGAGGCAACTGGATATGCAATCTAAGCAAGAATCGTGGGTCGGGNATTTCATTTGCACCTTCAAATATGCGAATAAATGCGAAATAATTTTTCTGGAAACCCTACCTCCAGATCCATTGCCTCTTTTTCTTTATACATCTTTGAAAAAAAAGCAATTCACCTATTTAAAAAAATATATTTTTGACCCCCATGAAACCTGTTTTATCTGCCCCCAGTTCCTAGTGGAGATTAAAGATACGCCTTTGTACGGTGACGTGGTGTTCAGTCCGGATAAGAAGTCCATCCTAGCTTCAAGATTCTTTCTACAGAGTTCAAGGATAAGAGATGCCAAAGAAGATAGAACTCCAGGTAATAGAACTCCAGGTAATAGAACTCCAGGTAATAGAACTCCAGGTAATAGAACTCCAGATAATAGAACTCCAGGTAATAGAACTCCAGGTAATAGAACTCCAGGTAATAGAACTCCAGGTAATAGAACTCCAGGTAGTATATACTGCGCATCAATTAAAATAGTTTCTATTCAATATTGTTTTTAAAAAATCAATTTTTTCTTTGATAGCAGTTCAAGCAAAAACTACGTTCAAACGATAAAAATACATTTATAAATAAAATTTTGATAAATAATAAAATTATGTTTAGAGATAATAAAGAGGGCAAAATGATGGAGTACTTCAGGAACATCAAATATTTAGAAGGAATTGTCAAACTTTTAAAGTTTTGTTTTCTAAAAAACTGTTTGTTTTTATCCAATTCTATATTTAAAGATATTTGTCTATAGAGATGTTTTAGCTCCACTGATAAGTAATAAATTGAGTCAGCTTGTCATAATACTTGCTTTTACTGCATATTTGGTAAGTGTTAAAGGGACTGTAACCGCATTTTCAAGTGGCCCACCAGGTGGGCCACCATGCAAAAGAATAGACTGTATGATTTACAACGGTACCCATTTAAACTTCATGATCTTCATATGTTTTTTATCTCTAAAATTGTGTTCTAACTGCCAAACCTGTTATGAACCAGAAACGCTACCTATTAATGGAGAGTAAGTTTTGAAATTACGTTTGCGTAACTGCAGCCCCCTAATGTAAGCCATTTACTTCTATTTAGATTATATTTCATAAAGATCGTTAATTTTCACAAGTGACGCATATTTTCAAGAATTATCCAAGAAATGATGATGTAGATACTTTACTTCAAATTAGCAACTCACTGTTCACTTCAGATGAAAGTAGGTTTTAAAATCAGAAACCCCTGAGATTTTTACCGCTTTTGATAGTATATACAGACTATGTATAGAACTAGCAAGTAGATTTTTAAAATCAGTTCATTTCTTTATGTTTTGTAGTTTAGACTTAAGAAAGGCCTTTGATTCAAAGTTTGTCATGAGATTGTTAGGAAACCCGAAATATTTTCTCCTGAACTATTATCATCATATGATATACATGTGAATGTATAATTATCAGTGGTTTCTGTTTTTAAAGTCTATTTCACAACTAATATTTTCCGGGAGGACCTCTGTGTTATCATTTATGGCAAGCGTTAATTGTAGAGTCATCAAATTACGTTAACGATCTATTTTTTACTCCAAACTATTTTTTTATCAATTAAGTTAATAGGATAATTGGGCCTTTTCACAATCAACATCTTTACAAATATTTTGACTAAAACGAAAAAAAAATTACTTCTATGTCAAAAAAATATTATTAACAAATAACAACCTAAGTATAACAAATATATCCGGGAAAGTGAAATTACTTCAGAAATACCATTAAGACAAAGTTTACAATAAACAAGCACAATGATTCTTTTCAAAGACGTAATTTTGATTCATCCTTTATTCGCCAAGAAGCATTTCCTTTTAGTTTTAAACCTTACTCTGGGGAACAATTTGTTCATTGTTTCAGCTGCATAAATCCGCATATCGCCTTCAGTTTTACAGAGAAAAATTAAATGAAATCAGGCAAAGTTTTAAAGGCAGCAATTTTGTATCAGACATGTGACCATAAAAGAATGGTCAATTGAAATTATGTTTTCAATTCTGAATTTGGGACTAGCTGAAGTAAATAAGTTGATTTTTATTAATTTTATGGCAGTTAGTGCCAGTTCCATTGCTAAGCAGCGCTACTCGTAAGAACACATGTACTTTTATTACAGTTCTTTACATTGTACAGGCAGTTGCAGTTTACGGTATAACCCAGTTGACTGAAGGATTGGAGAGGAAAAAGTTGGTTGGGGATTTTTCCTATGCACTTCCCTTCTTCCAATCAGAAGACGACTTTTTTAGGGACAATCCATACAGACTTCAGGTAATAGGTTCCAGGTATTAGGACTTAAGGTAATAGGACTCCAGGCATTACGACTCCAGGTAATAGAACTCTAGATAATAGAACTCCAGGTAATAGAACTCCAGATAATAGAACTCCAAGTAATAGAACTCCAGGTAATAGAACTCCAGGTAGTAGAACTCCAGGTAGTAGAGACTCCAGGTGATAGGACTCCAGGTAATAGGACTCCAGGTAATAGGAACTCCAGGTAATAGAACTCCAGGTAATAGGACTCCAGGTGATAGGACTCCAGGTAATAGGACTCCAGGTAATAGGACTCCAGGTAACAGAACTCCAGGTAATAGAACTCCAGGTAATAGAACTCTAGGCATTAGAACTCCAGATAATAGAACTCTAGGCATTAGAACTCCAGATAATAGAAATCCAGGCAATTATAGGACTCCAGTTAATAGTAATCCAGGCATTTATAGGACTCCAGGTAATGTAAATCGAGGCATTAGGACTCCAGGTAATAGAATTCTAGGTATTAGGATTCCAGGTAATAGAACTCCGGGTAATTGAACTCCAGGTAATTGAACTCTATGCATTAGAACTCCAGGTAATAGAACTCCAGGTAATAGAACTCTATGCATTAGAACTCCAGGTAATAGAAATCCAGGCATTTATAGGACTCCAGGTAATAGTAATCCAGGCATATATAGGACTCCAGGTAATGTAAATCGAGGCATTAGGACTCCAGGTAATAGAACTCTAGGTATTAGGACTCCAGGTAATAGAACTCCAGGTAATTGAACTCCAGGTAATAGAACTCCAGGTAATAGAACTCCAGATAATAGAACTCCAAGTAATCCAGGTAATAGAATTCCAGGTAATAGAACTCCAGGTAATAGAAATCCAGGTAATAGAACTCCAGGTAATAGAACTCCAGGTAATAGAAAACCAGGTAATAGAACTCCAGGTAATAAAACTCTAGGCATTAGAACTCCAGGTAATAGAACTCCAGGTAATAAACTCTAGGCATTAGAACTCCAGGTAATAGTAATCCAGACATTTATGGGACTCCAGGTAATGTAAATAGAGGCATTAGGACTCCAGGTAATAGAACTCCAGGTAATAGAACTCCATTTAATAAAACTCCAGGCATTAGGACTCCAGTTAATTTAACTCCAGGCATTAGGACTCCAGGTAGTTGGAAACAAATTCATAATATTTCCTAATTTTGTTGCCATGTAATATGTATGTTCTGTTAATTATCAAAATTAACAAATTTTTTTAATTCAAAAAGAAACTTCGCCGTTGATTTAAACTTCTTTGTCCTAAGAAAAAATGATTTTGGCGTTCTTGTCGACTTCTGTTTCAGATAAAATGAAAAATCCTTATCCTCTGAACTATATAATATTCTTTAAATAAGATGCTTTTAATGTAAAAAGTTTAATATTAATTTAATATTTATATATGTAAAGAAAATAATTTCGATAATTGTTTTCAGTTTAAACTAATTTTCAGATTGTTGTTCATGAAACCTTGGATTATTCGAACAAAACTGTTCAAGGTCAAGTTCTGAACATGATACACCAGGTGAAGGCTGGGGTACAGTGTGCAGGGTAGTGGATAGGGTACACTGTACAGTGTACATGATGCAGGGTACAGGATAGGGTACACCGTACATGAGGAGGGTATTGGATGGGGTACAAGATGCATTTACAGGATGGGGTGCAGTATGCATGGTGCAGGATGCAGGGTAAAGGACGTTTGGTACAGCGCGATGCAGGGTACAGTACGCTTGGTACAGGACGTTTGGTACAGGATGTATGGTACAGGATGCAGGATGCAGCAGGGTACAGGTTGCAGGATGCAGGGTACAGTACGCTTGGTACAGGACGTTTGGTACAGGATGTATGGTACAGGATGCAGGATGCAGGATGCGGCAGGGTACAGGATGTAGGGTATAGTACGCTTGGTACATGACGTTTTGCACAGGATTTATGGTACAGGATGGGGTACATGATGGGGTACAGGATGCAATGCAGAGCAGAGGACGCAGGGTACAGTATTCAGGGTACAGGATGCAGGGTACAGGATTCAGGGTACGGGATGCAGGATGCAGGATACGGGGTACAGGATTCATGATGCAGGGTAAAGGATGCGTGGCAAATGATCTTGGTTCAGACTTGTATCCGACCCTGACTTTCGACGAAGAAATGAAGATCGTGGGTGGGAGTAGGTTTAAAGATAATGTCTCCTGGGAGTAACATCTCTTATTTCATTAGATGTAAAGATAAAAGTATATTCTACAGTCTAATATCTTTTACGTTATTGAGAGAGTTTTTTTTGTAGACAATATTTTCTTCATTGAATATGTCGGGCACATATGGGGGCATCAAGAAGTAAAATAGAATTTCCCTCCTCCCTTCCCCTTAAGTTGCTCTTATTTTTGAATCAAATTAGATGAAATCTCAATTGTCTAAAAGTTGAAGTAAACAATGTAGATCAAATGAAGATCTCAAGTTAATTCAGCTCGAAGACTCCGGGGTTATATCAAACATGACTGCTTTCCGTCAATCTTGGCTTCACGAGTTCTTGGCAGTTGTTGAGAAGAATTTTCTTCTGATTGATGTATCAACTCCTCAAACCTTCGTGGAAAATCTTTTCAAGGAATAAAACAAGTTTTTCTCAGTTTTCATAGAGAGCGTCCCATTTCATATTGTATTTTCTCCAAGATTTAAAGTTGAAATACGCACATTATTCTCGATAAACCTGATGTTTTCTGCGTTTTTTATATTAGGCTTGTACAATTTTTTCAAATGATTCATTTTTTTTAAATTTTATTGAACGTCCCGAAAATCGCATTTTAGATCCGATCCGAAATGATTCCTCCCTAGTTTATTCAGTAGTGGAAGGTAATTTCCCCAAAACTTCTCAATTTCCCCAGTCATAACTTTCCAAACCAATAATTTCCCCAATAGCAACTTCCCCAACAACAATTTCCCCATGCAGTAAAACTTTCTAAAATAATGAATAGTTTTTAGAAAATATTGAAATAATCTTTAATTAAATCGACAAAATGTTTGGGTTATATTAACATTTTTGAAACTTTACAAAAATACAAAGATATCTTTAGATCTTTTTGGGTTACATAGAATTTTAAATATCTGTCACTTGATAGATTATATTCATACTTGTTGGGATCACGAAAAATATTTTTTCTTCTTTATTGACAGCGATTTAGTGCTAAAATAATGACGCCAAATAACTATGTTGTAAATTTCAAACATGAAAATTTGCAAATATGTGCATTTTAGATGTATGAAATGATTAATTCACTAGAATAATCGTACATTCGAAAATACTTAATGTGTTTTACTGCATGGTGAAATTAACTTGGAGAAGTTGTGACTGGGAAATTACCTATCACATCTTTAGTTGGTCTTAGATAAATTAGATCACCATTCAACTATTCAAAAGTGATAAAAATCACTATGTTCTGACAATTAATAAAAATGCGCCCTTCTCATGTGGTATAACACTGACTCATAAGTATTACTCCAGATTAGGGTCCGGCGAAAAGAAGAAATCGCGAGAAACCCAAATTTTCGTCGAAAATTTCGAATTTCATTTGCACCTTCAAATATGCGAATAAATGCGAAATAATTTTTCTGGAAACCCTACCTCCAGATCCATTGCCTCTTTTTCTTTATACATCTTTGAAAAAAAAGCAATTCACCTATTTAAAAAAATATATTTTTGACCCCCATGAAACCTGTTTTATCTGCCCCCAGTTCCTAGTGGAGATTAAAGATACGCCTTTGTACGGTGACGTGGTGTTCAGTCCGGATAAGAAGTCCATCCTAGCTTCAAGATTCTTTCTACAGAGTTCAAGGATAAGAGATGCCAAAGAAGATGTAAGGATCGTTCCCCTCCCCCCCCCCACTTCCCTTCCTTCACTTTTACAGTTTTTAATAATAAAATATTATATTTATGAAACTTCTTTAAAGTGCAATAAAAAAATTCTTCTAGGTACATTTCCTGAAAACTGTGCGGGAAATTGTGGACTCGGCACCATTTAACGTAACCATCTTCCATCCTTTCTTCCAGTACTTTGATCAATTCAGTCTCGTCCTCCCAACAACCATCAGCTGTATCGTCTCCTGCTGCATCTGTATGTCCGTCATCACCTTCTTTTTCATCCCGAACAAGATCTGTGTGATCTGGGTGACCTTCACTGTCATCTCTGTAGAGATTGGTGTGGTTGGGTTCATGGCCCTGGCCGGGATCAACCTGGATGTGATCAGCATGATTGTGTTGATTATGGGAATTGGTTTCTCCGTGGATTTCTCGGCGCACATATCCTACCATTATCTCAGTGCAGGCGAAGGTATTAATGTATTATCTAATTTAATTTTTAATGCATGGTAAAACTAAGAAGAGGAGTAGAGAAACGGAGAAGGAGACTGTCAAAAAGAGTAGCAAAAACAGAATATTAAAAATTTAAATTCTAATCGTAAATATTAAGAGCAATAATGTTTTTTTAAAGATTTAAACTTAAGATTGCCTTTTTTTAATATTTAAACACATGGTTAAAATACTATTTCAAGCTGAAGATTTATCTACAATGTTTTGAAAATTGGTTCCCATTTTCTCTCGCTATAACCCAATCAATCATACCATGGAATTCACTTCGGAGTTTAGCTGGCATCAGGAGTATTCCTGAATAATGAATAAACCTCCTGTAGGGTTGTCTCCGGAGACGAAATTAAAGCACTGCCTGCATGCCCTGGGTCCTGCTATCATCAGAGGAGGTTCAACCACACTCCTAGGAGTAGTTGGTCTCATCTTTCATCCCAGGTAATCATTTTCAAATTTTTTTCTAAATTTGCATTATGATTTTCATGTATAAAGCTGCTGTATAGAAGCCGCATTCCGCTTCTTCACTCGAAAAATAACTTAAAAATTCTGTAATTCTTCCAAAAGATTGAATAATTGTAAACATCGTTCAATAGCAAATATTTTTAATTTCTCTGTGGTCTCGGGGGGGGGGGGGTCGATGCTTTTGATGATCCATCTAAACCTAATCTGAACTCGATTTACATTCCTTAATCCCCAAAAGAAAATTTTCTTGCGACTAGTTACTTTAAATGTTCCAACTTTTTCGCTGATTTTATCGATTTATATTTTAAGATTAAAATTAATTGATCTTATTTTCAGCTACATCACGATTACATTTTCTCGGATGATTTTCATGATTATTATCCTTGGCATGCTTCATGGTCTTCTGCTCCTACCCGTTCTTCTTGGTATTTTCGGACCCGGGTTCTGTTCAAACGTAAAGAACTCTCAAACGTAAGTAATGAACAATGAATAAACTATTAAAACACCCCCTCCCTACTTCGGGTAGAAATATGTATCCTTAACTATTAGCTGCAAGCTGATTCAGGATTTCTTGATAATTTAATAATAAATCTAATTTAATAATAATTTTGTATAGCTCATATTTCTCCTAATATTTAGTCTCAAATTATTTAAGTTCAAGGGAATTTTGAAAAAAGGTCAATTTTTTGATCCAACTTCTTTTGATAAACTTGATATATGCAAAAACATTTTATATGAACAGTATAACTCACGACATTCGATAGATTACGATTGAGAATATTGATTTCCAAATCCACCAGTCTAGAACCACCGGCGAGTAAACACATGATTATGTGCTAAGACCGTGTTCCTTCTGCCGGGGTTTCAACCAATCATAGCTCCTTTCTAATTTCTCTTAGCCAATAGAAATTCGCCAGAGCTTACACACGCGTAGAATTCTCTGACACACACTCCAACCTGTCAAACAAACTTCTATACTTATCAGCTGATAGGATTCTCTTCAACCCGGCTAATTATACATACCAGTCAGCAGCTGTTTGGTTTATTTCTTTGCTACTACTTGCAACTTTAAAATGACCAAAAAAGAAGATGAAATCCTGAAACTTTGCAGTAGTATTAAATCTGATACTGAAGATCTTCGTGAAAAGTTTGACGCACTGAAGCAGTCGGTTGAATCTAATACCTCGAAACTTGCGATTCATGAAGATAAATTATCGTCCATCGAAATGAAGTTAAACCACCTTGAACAGCATTCCAGAAACTTTAGTCTAAGGATTTTTGGTCTCAAGCTTGACCAGGAAACCTCCCGCCATTCCAACTCTACTGCTAAGGTTGTATATGAATCCGTACTCACTCCCATCCTGATGAAAGCCGTCGAGAGTGGTACCTTGCCCTCCATCCCCCCCCCTGCATCGACTTATTGAGCAATGCCATATTCTGAAGACCTCTAAATCCAAAGATTCCACTCCTGTTATCTGTCGATTTCAGGTTAGAATGATTCGTGATCTAGTTTTTACTCATAAGAAAACTGTTCTCTCTGATCCTCAGAACAAGCTTGAACATATCTCCATAGTGGAAGATCTCACCTCTCTAAATTACAAGAAGCTTCAAGGTCTGAGAAAGGATAATATTCAAGCATGGAGTCTAGGTGGAAATATCTTCTACCTCGACAAGAAAGGAGTTAAGAAGCAAGCTTAACCTTTACTGTTCCAATTCATCCAGCCCCTGTTCAGATTCATCCAGCCCCTGTTCCGATTCATCCAGCCACTGTTCCGATTCATCCAGCCCCTGTGCTAATCCATCCAGCCCCTGTCCCGATTCATCCAGCCTTTGTCTACCTCATCCAGCCCTAGTTTCATCTCATCCAGCTTTGTTTCCGATGAGTTATCCTTGTTCCAGTGTTCCATTGCTCCGGTGTTCCAGTGCTCCGGTGTTACAGTGCTCCAGTGTTCCAGTGCTCCAGTGTTCCAGTGCTCCAGTCCTCCGGTGTTCCAGTGCTGCGATGTCTTGGGTGTTAGTTTCTTTGTTCCAGCTCATGGTTCTGAGTTATGTGTTTCCTGTTCAGTCAGGAGTCAGGTTTCCCTAATGAGCTATTTATAGCTCCTGTTCCGGTATGTGTTTTACTGATTCTATCTATCTCTGAAATATTTTTCTCTTTTATAATCCTTTAAAGAGAATTAATGTATTTGTTTTTATTTTTGGTTGTATCCTGTGCAGTCACCTTTCTAAACTAACTTTTTATGATTTCAGATTTGTTTGGGTTTCTGGCTGTTAAGGGATTTGGGGTTCATGAGAGAGGTCTGGTTCGGCTTCACAGATTATATGCTAGCCATGGTTCCTGAACTGATTGCATCTAACGGGCTGTTAAACGAGGATAAAAAGCTTGATTTCACATATAATTATTCTCTCTTTTTAGAAAATAGTGTTGATAATTTTAATTTTATTGAAAATCCTTTACTGTCGAATAAATTGTCAAGCAATTATTACAATGAATCTTCCTTTAGTGACTGTTTTAAAAACTTTAAATCACCACTTGTTTTGAATTTAAATATCCAATACTTATTGAGTAAATTCGAAAAGTTTACAAGCTTGCTTTCTATTCTTTCTGAAAAGGGGATAATTTTTGATATAATCTCTCTGCAGGAAATTTCCTACATTAATGATGTTTCTCTGGTAAATATTCCTGGTTACCATCCTCTTGTATTTAAATCTAGAACCACCTGCAAGGGGGGTGGTGTCGGGTTTTACATTCGTAATAACCTGAAGTTTAAAGTATTACTTGATTTCTCTCCATTTCATGAGCGTATTATTGAATCCCTGAGTATTGAAGTTGATTTTCCTACTGGCAAATTAATATTTGTATCTCTGTATAGACCACCTGGGAACCATCCTTTTTTATCTAATACTGAGCTATCTAAATCCTTCCTTGAATCTTTCTCAGGCCTTTTAAGTTCTTTATCAGAGAAAGATTGTTATATTATGACGGATTCTAACATAGACCTTCTCTCAATTGCCAACTCTAATTTAAGCCTTGAATATATCGAGCTGCTCTTATCCTATGGATTTATCAACCTAATTACTAAAGCTACTAGACTCGCATCTTATTCATCTACTCTTATTGATCATATTATTACCAACAAAAAATGTTCTAGCTATAAGTCAGGTGTTATCGTTAATGATTTATCAGATCATCTTCTCACATTTACTTGTCTTGATTTCAAGAAATTAAAAAAAAATGCACCTTTAAAAAAGGCTTTTAGAAATTTTTCCGATGCTGCGATTGAATCTTTTAAGAGTGATTTATCTAATCTACCCTGGGAGAATGTTTACTCATGCTCTGATACTGACATTGCTTTTTTAAACTTCTGGGATGATTGGTCTACGCTCTTTAATCTTCATTTTCCTGTCAAATATGTTGCGCTGAATAAAAATTATCACAAGTTAAATGATTTCATGAGCAGTGGATTACTTGTATCCAGGAAAATGAAGCTTGAACTTTATCATAGATTTCTAATTTCTAGAAATCATGAAGATGAGTCTAAATACAAAAATTATAGAAACCTTTACAATAAAGTGTTGAAATCTGCGAAGAAAATGTATTTTGAAAGTAAGCTTGAGTCAAACAAAAATGATCCCAAAAAGCTATGGGCAACTTTAAATGAGATTTTAAATAGATCCTCGTCTAAATCCAGTATTGATAAGGTCTCTGTAAATGGTAAATCAATCGATGATGCTCAAAACATGGCTAATGAATTTAACTCTTTTTTCTCAGAAATTGCTGAGAATATTTTAAAGGATATTCCTGAATCGACCGCTAAACCTGAAGATTATCTTACTGATTCTGGATTAAATTTTGAGCTTGGACAGGTTGACCCCTCTGAAATTATTGAAATTGTCAAGTCATTAAAAAGTAAATCAAGTCTTGATATTGATGGTTTGAACTCGAAACTTTTAAAAAGCGTAATAACTGAAATTGCTGCACCTCTCTCATTCATTTTCAACTTATCTTTCGATCTTGGTCAGGTCCCTGAGAGTTTTAAAGTATCAAGAACTTGTCCGGTTTTTAAATCTGGAAATCCCGAGGAATTAACTAACTATAGGCCTATATCATGCCTCCCCGTCTTGTCAAAGATTATTGAAAAGATTGTCTTTAAACGTCTTTACAGTTTCTTAGCAAATAATAAACTCTTATACAGAATGCAGTTTGGATTTCAACCCGGTAAATCTACATTTCAACCAATTCTAAAAAAATTTTGTTAACACTGAACTTCAAAAACTAGGTATGTGGTTAAGAGCCAACAAGATTTGTGTCAATACTTCTAAAACTAAAGTTATGGTTTTTCATCCAAAGCAAACCTCCATTCCTGATTTTCAATTTCATTTTAATAATAATGACATCAACTCAAGTCCTGATTTAACCAGAATTTTTCCTATTGAACGTATTTCAAAGATGTCCAAAGTACCAGCTTTTAAAATGCTCGACAATTATTTTGATGAGAATCTAAGTTTTGATTATCACATCAAACAAACTCGTAACAAGGTTTCTAAATCTATTTTTTACTTAAATAGAGCAAAGAATATTCTTACTGTTAAAGCCTTAAAGTCATTATACTTCGCGCTCATCCATCCTCATATTCTGTATTGCCTGCCTATTTATAGCTGCTCTAGTAAATCAAACATTAACTCACAATACTTGCTTCAGAAAAAATGCGTACGCATAATTTCTAAAGCCTCATATAATTCCCACTCTCAACCTTTATTTTCATCATTAGATATTCTGCCTCTTCCTGACCTAATAATTCAACAGCAATTATTAATTATGCATTCTATAGATCAGAAATATTCTACTGTTAACTACGATGGGTTTTTTATAAAAAATTCAGCATTAACGGATCACCCTTATCCTCTAAGAAATGGTGATGATTTTTTTCTACCAAGGGTCCGAAATGATTTTTTAAAAAAGTTTCCTTTTTTCAGCTTTCCTTTGTTATGGAATAATTTTGATCCTAATATTAAACAAATTGAGAGCAAGATTGGGTTTAAATTAAGTGTCAAAAAATTCTTGCTTGATAAATATTTAGACTTCAGATGTGATAAACTTTATTGTTTCAGTTGCTCAAATACTTAATTAATTCTCAATTATAGCTTTGTTTCTCGCTTGACAGCCTGTGGATCTTTTCAGCCAGGAATCATATCTTTTATTTCAAATGCTAATTTTTAGCCACCAGACTTCTTCAAGGAACCCTCACCTTTCTCTGCCAGGAACTCCAACTTTTCTAAATCTAATTTTTGTAAAACTTTTCAAGTTAAATTTTTTGATTAAAGACTGATTGTTCGGGAGACCGACTGAAAACAGTTTCGGCTAGTTCCGTCTCCCTGCCATAAACTGTAATCTCAACTAATGTTAATTATAAATATCCATTTTAACATGTATAATTTATGGCTAAATATATAATTTGATTTGATTTGATTTGATTTTCTCGGATGATTTTCATGATTATTATCCTTGGCATGCTTCATGGTCTTCTGCTCCTACCCGTTCTTCTTGGTATTTTCGGACCCGGGTTCTGTTCAAACGTAAAGAACTCTCAAACGTAAGTAATGAACAATGAATAAACTATTAAAACACCCCCTCCCTACTTCGGGTAGAAATATGTATCCTTAACTATTAGCTGCAAGCTGATTCAGGATTTCTTGATAATTTAATAATAAATCTAATTTAATAATAATTTTGTATAGCTCATATTTCTCCTAATATTTAGTCTCAAATTATTTAAGTTCAAGGGAATTTTGAAAAAAGGTCAATTTTTTGATCCAACTTCTTTTGATAAACTTGATATATGCAAAAACATTTTATATGAACAGTATAACTCACGACATTCGATAGATTACGATTGAGAATATTGATTTCCAAATCCACCATGACAAATTTTCCTTTAAAGAATGTCTAAAAAGGTGAAGATCGGGCTGAAAACCTTGCAAAGAAAGATTTATTTGAGACAAATGTTTGTAGACTTTTAAGTCAATAGATGATTTTTGAAGCTTGTCAATTTCTATGTTTGTTGGAGCTCCCTTGAAGAATCCTGGTAGTTAGAGTAGATCAATGAATGGTTTCCTATGAAGTTAAACATCTATTTATTGTGATACCTTCATGACTATAATCAATATACTCGTAGAGATCCAGGTTTACTCTCTCCAACAAACCTCTCCGAAACCTTCACTTATCAGTCTAATAGGTAAAATTGGTATAATTAAAGGGACTGTACTTGTATTTTCAAGAAATCTACCAATTAAAAAAAACGGTTCCCTATTATTAATTTGATAAATATTCTAGAAGATATCGTCGTTTTTTCTAGCTTCATGTATTCAATTCTAATCGTTTATCCCCTATTTGAATTGGCCATGGAGATTCACTTAATTTACGACTACAGTTCCTTTAACTAGTTAGCAGTAAGGTCGGTGGCATTTAAAGCATCTACTTATCTCGAGGTATTGACATTTTGATAAGAAGTGTTTTCTACTGAATCAATTCTGAATGAAACGGTCACAAAATCTATATTAAGATCTTGCCATTTGTGAACTTATAGTCGTTTTTCTGAAGCTATTTTCAATACGTTTAAATCTATACCTTATACAATTTACCCTTACAATTATTATTATAATTATTCATTACATTTACATAAACATATTCATTACAAAATATATAAAATCTGCAAAACTTTCCATTTAAAGAAAAATACATAGGGGATTTGTTTACTTTCTGTGTATAGTCATAATTCATATAAGTATGATAAATATTAATCTCATTTAAAAATTAAGTGAAACCATTGAGAAAAGTGTTTTAAGTCTTAGTCTTAAATGTCTTTTTTTTTTCTTTTTAAGCCATGTTCTTAAGGCCAAATAAAACATTTTATAAGCCGTACTACATTATTAAAGAATATTTAATTTTGCTCCGAAATGTGTTTTCATGCTTTCATTTTTTATATCCAATCCAAAATCTCAACCAATTGGAATTAATACAAGTACATCCATTAAACATGATTTTTCTCAAAAATATCTCGATGAAAAAAAGTTGAGATAATCACATTTATCAATGATATAACTTAAACTTACAAACTTCACCAATTTTTACTCCGTGGTATTTGAAAAGTCTTGATGTTGTTGAGCGCACTGTGATCTAGCTGTAATGTAAGATCTTTCTGAGACAAATCTTTAAGCTCTAAGGAACTTTTGTTTGCAGAGTATTATTAATCTTTCACCCTTGATTTAAGTATATAAAGGATAAATGCTTGATCCTCCAATTAAAGTTATCCCTGCAGGTTATGACAACCATGGGATATCGAAGAGGAATTTAATTAATCCGCCAAGTCTGCATAAGATTGTCTGATACATCTCAGTGGTAGACATCGACTAAGCATTACCTCATTAAAATTGCTGATTAATCCCATTTTTTTAAGAGCACGTAGTGGATCTCTGCGAAAACTGGTTTTGACGGAGAATGCCCTTGAACGGGTTCGACAAATCTCCGTTCAGAGACAAGATCTTAGTTTTACTTCTCCAGAAACCATCAATTCTCTAGAGTAGGATATTTTATTAATTTTATAAAAAGGTCTCTGTTTTTTTCCAAGTTTGTATAATAAGATGCGCTCCAATGTACGGGAAATGTCGTCATTTAAACATAGATAGATAAAATCCTCGTATTACATCACTGATTATAGAGCTGAGAGTGACGTCATACTCATATGCGACATCATTTTCTGTACATTGTAGCGCATCGAGAGTAAGCAACCTTATAATACAACCTAGATTTGTTCTGTGCCTGCTGAATATCTAAATTCATTTTTTCAAAATTGAGAAAATGAAGGACAAACAATTGAATTTTGTTAACATAGAATACCGTTTTTTTGTATCTCATGCTGTTGTTTTAAGCGAATTAGCGAATTTGATTCACTTCTAAAAGAGGTGTGTATCATCACATGATTTGGTACGGAAGCAATTTTGAAAAAAGTATGAAGCTATTTAACCACTATACATTTCTGCCGGGTTTCATCTCACTGAATCAAAGAAAGTATGGAAAAAAGATATTTTTGTTATCATAACATTAGAAATTCTTAATGTTTTTTTTTCAAATTCAAAACAAACAATTTAGAAAAAATACAAGACGCAATAATTTATTTATAGATTTCTAAAATGGAAAATATATAGAAATTACTAAAGAACTTATATTCAGGGCATCATAATGATAACATTTGTTTTTTATGAAAACTTTGCAGAGCAGGTGATTATTTTACTCAATTGTCCCAAGGGACTCCTTAACGTCCCTCTGTTGGGGAAATTTTAGGTCGGTAATGTTTGTCAAAAGGCGGTAAAATTGACTAATTTATAGATTTATATAAAGATATTACAGCACTCAAGTATTTCGAGTAGACCTTGATATTTTTTTTATGCCTTAAATTCTTTTTTTCTCTAAATTCAGATTTTTTTTTACTTTCCCTTTTGTTTAGGTCTGACCAGAGTGATTGGTCGCAGTTAGAAACACCAAACTACAGGTTTAATGTTTTAAAGTAATTGTTAATTTTTTTCGTAAACCATTTTTGATGTGGCGAAAAATTCATGTTTCACTTATCGAACATTTTGCTGTTCATAATATTGTAAACCTGATAGATTTGGCGGAAAAAGTTGATTAATTTAGTTAATTGGATTTAACATAATTGCATAGCTATTTTTATTTAATCAGAAACCTTCGTGGGTATACTCCTCCTCAAAACTCTCCAGATTCCAGGTAAACGAAAACGATGTCAAGAAATGTCGTCTTCTTTAAAAAAAAAAAATTTATTTTAAGAAATGATTCTCTGGCTCGGGATCTTGATTTCAGACCTAGGTAAAACAAATTGAATTTCCATTATTTATGTTTTAGCGTAAGTGACCCTCCAATAAGAGACGGTCATTTCCGATTCACAACCCTAATTACCTAATAATCAATTTTCAAATAAAAACCATTGGATAACTCAAAACTTTTTTGATCAGAACTAGCTTTCAAGTGTACTGTTGTGAAGGTATATGTCAGTCTGTAAATGTAGGATTACTAAAAATTACGTCTTAACCAAGGTTATAATGCAAGGAAAGTTAATTGTAGTTGTGATACTCTGCGTACATATTGAAACCGGTTCTCTCTGGGCGGAATTTGTAAACAAGAATAGATGCATCAGTGATGTTCGTTTAGTACTATCCGAGGAGGTTAAAAGCATCAAATTTTAATGATTTTGATAATTCACATAATAGTTTCCTATGACCAGAATATTTCATTGATTTTTTATGTGAAAGATGGATCCCATGTCAGGGTTCGACATCCGTCTTGTGTTTACATTACCGCCCAGAGACAGTACACTGCAGTACAAAAGATGCGTACACTTATGAAATAAATTTCCTTGCATTATAACCTTGGTCTTAACATTGCTTGTATTTAGATCTAATACTGATGGCCTAGTATTCGTTGATAAGCGGAACAACATTAGTCCTTCTAGAGTAAGTTTTTCTATCTGCATTAAACAGTTTGACAAAGGTTTTTCTCTAATATTTTGCGATTTTTGCGGCGTAATTCGCCAGTGGTACACAAACCAACGTCATGTTTATTTTTAACAGATAGATTGTAAATAAAAGAAAATAGCACAAGAGGAATCTGCAAGGAAGAAAGATAAATGTCGTCTTCCTATTTCTAAATATTTTTATTTAGTGTATTTCTGATATAGCAGATCCTCTACCCTACTACAAGTTTGCACATGTCAAGCGATCACCCTCTGTTAGAGAGTAAGCTTTTTGCTATCAAACTTGTAACATTTTTTAGGTTTTTTACATTGCATGGCTCATTTCTCTAAATTTTCAAAAAAAATATCACTTTTACTCACAAAAATGTGTTTCAAAAATTAAAGGGGGGAGGGCAAGGGCACCACTCCAATGATATTTTTATATTTATGAAATATTCTTCCTGAAGTGTTGTTAATATTAGGATCGTAGTTGCTCAATCTTTGCGCATTTTGGTTTGTTAGAAAACAAGGTGTAAAGTGTTTTCTCTTAGAATTTAAAGTGCAATAATTTACTTATTTACGTTTTAGTTCTCGCCACGAGCATATTCAGTCCGAAGATCAGAATTCTAGGTAAAAAGATGTTTTAAGTTGCCAAACCAAATGAGAAAAATACTATCGCCATTGAACTGGTTCGACGACATTATCTTGAAACTCCAGCTGTGCCTGGAGTTAACTCTAGCTGTGCCTGGAGTTAACTCCAGCTGTGCCTGGAGTTAACTCTAGCTGTGTTGGAGTTAACTCCAGCTGTGCCTGGAGTTTTCTCTTGAAAAGTCAACCCACTCAATTTTGAATGTTTTGCCTGACAAAAACATTTCAGCTTCTGTATTTTCTAATTAGTTAATTGGTTTGATTTTTTATAGAAAGGCAGATATTAGAGTACAAAGGAAATTCCCAGAAGGAATTAGGTAATTAGCTTTCCTCTTCGTTTTGAACTCTTAGGTAAATCCTTAATTTATATATGTCATATTTTCATTTAGTTTTATTTTTGACAGATTTATTTTGTCGCATCGCTCAAAAAAATGTTTGACAACCAAATTTTGGGGGGGGGGATCCTAATTTTTTTAGCCTATATCAACCCCCGGCCACCCATGAGTGTCCACAGCCCAATCGGGCCATTCGTTTGGCCGGCTATTGGTGACATATATGAATGTTTTGTTTTATTATATAGATTATTAATACATTAGATTTTTTTCCATTTTTTTTCGTTGCCGCATACAAGAAGTTTTTATGTGAAAGTTTTTCTTTAAAAAGTTAAGCATTATTTGCTAAATCCATGTTGATTGTTGCACAAGTTGACTGCCAGAATTGCTGCAGACACTCTTCTACTCTAGCCTAGGAATATCCTTTTTTTCTGGGTCTGATTTGTTTACTGTAAACATGATGTCGGGTTTAGTTTATATTTGGATTTTAATAAGAACTCTTCATTGTCAGTCAAAAAGTGGCGATCTGCCGGCAAAATTAAAGTAAAAGATGCCTGCTCTCTCTTCTCGGACTTCTTGCGCCCCTAATTTTTCCAGGGGCGGGGACAACCCTTTCTTACACCCCCCCCCCGTAGCCGCCTCTTGGTGGATACTAGCTTAACTCCTGATGTTAAAGTTAGTCGTGTTGAAAATATCAGATTGTAACTTAATAATTTTACCTAGATATTCTGATTGTCAAGATCTGGAAGACATGGATTCTACTTACTCTAGTAGTGAGGATGACACACTTGAGGTCCAGCCTCGTATAATCGAACAGCCTCAGACAATGGAACAGTAGGTACAAAGAGAATATTCCAAACCAGGACCAGTTTCTTTTCCCCAGTTAAATTTCAAGTTTTTAACCAAGAATTTTTAAATGTAAAGATTGAGGTTTAGTCCGATATTCCATTTTTTAAGAATTAAAATAATATTATCCAATATTTCAATCGCATCTTGGTCATTTTACGTAGCTATTTACTAATCAAGAATCATAAACAAAGATTATTTTTTGCTTAGGAGACGCCTGTTCAGATCTAACAAGTCGCCCAGATCTAAGCTTTAGTATGGCTCCGATATGAAATCAATTTTATATTGTTGATATATTATTTATATTTTATGAGATATTTTACTTTCGATTCAATAAACTTTACTTAAGAAATTTTCAGAATTTTTCACTGAGAAGTGTACCCTTTTTACCCTAATCTTTTTTATGTCCTGAGTCCGAATTTAATGAATTTTAGCCGCGTCTCAAATCCGCCAAAAACCGGTTTTAACCATTCTGCGCCAATGCATTTTTCGGAATGTATTATTTTTATAATAAATTTAAGCCGCGGCTCAAATTCTTTAAATTCGGCCTGTGGTTCAATAAACTAATTCAACGAATTAAAAGTTTTCTTCCAATGATCAACTTATTTTGCAGTTTTCAAGATTTTAATTAATATCTTGTTGATTCACAAGAAATGTAAGTAAATGCAGTAGTTTGACAGCATTAACATGATTTATTGACAAATATCTACGTTTCTTTATAAATTTGGCTCGTCAGTCTGTTCGTTTTTCTGTCTGTATTCAAAAACGGTTGAACCGATCGGGCTTAAATATTTTATGCTTACTCGCATTTTTGCGATTTTTGGATCACATTATTTGTGTTACTTGTTTATCATTAGAATAAGACTTTATGATTTGTTTCTTGTAGAAGTTGATCCCTAACCTCTACAATACAACCCCGCCCACTCAACCCTTCATGTACCATCACTTGCATTAGACTAAAGATATTTTAAACAAAAAGAGTAATTGTTAAAATTTGTTCAACAGAGATGGAAATTTGTGAAGGAGAGAGAAGTAATTAGGACTTAAACTAATTTGGAATTTAAGTAATCTCAGTACAAAATTAAAATTTGTTAAAGCACCATGATAGTGATCCAAGGGAACCTGCTCATACGATCTAGAAGAAACTGACCTATGGGTTTCCGACCTAAAATTGTAATATATCTTGGGGTTAGGTTAGGTGAAGACATTCATATATATGTTGTGCATAGCCGGCTAAACGGCTGGACCGATTGGGCTGAAATTGTTTGTGGACACTCATGGGTGATCAAGAATGTTATAGGCTAAAACAAATCTAAATTTTTTTGTTCAAAGCTAAAAAAATCGATTTTTTTTCGTTCCTTTTTTCCACGGGCAACGCCGGGCCCTTTTTCTTACATGTTACAATGAGCGACTTGACTTTGCTTGGTTGTTAATGTTCCGTGTTGTAAACCCCACCCATCAATCAATTAATCATGTTTTTACTAAGCTAATTACTCTCTGTTAAACATAGTCGGGAGAATCTAGTGCAGTGTAAGGTGTTTATAGTAAATTCATTGAAAGTCCACTTCATAAAATTTAAATTATTGTCTGTCCAAAATATTTTTTTTGACAAAAAATTAATTAAAGAGCTGGGCAATCTGTCCCAGAATCGTCCATGGGTTTATCTATTCCAGTATAGTTTTCACCATCTTAACACTTGTTTGACTTAAAAAGTAATGAACTAAAAAAGTTTTTTCCTCTCGAATGTCGTCTTGTTCAAGATTTCAAATAATAGTTATTCGAGACATAATTTATTTCAGATGTGCTTCTTTAAGTCCTTTAAGCAAAATACAGAAATAAACATCGGCAAGTGTTAAAACATTACTTTTGATGTCTATAATTAAGTGTTGAAATGGTTAACAAACTTGGGGGGGGGGGATAAACTGATGCACGACACAAACCTTATTATTGCATTTTGATTAAAAATAATCTATCTCATGGTAATACCTATACTATAACCCCCCTTCCCATCCCACCCACCCACATCATCAATGAAAGATGATGTTAAAAGTTAGGTGATACAAACAGGTTTAGGAAGATTGATGAAAATCCTAAACTTGTTAAAAATGTTGAGAACTCCTAAAATTGTTTATTAATTAATAATTGGATGTTGGCAACGTTAAAGTCCCGCTGAGATTCAATTTGCAAAATGCTAACGGTTAAATAATATTTCTGGACTTTTTACCTCGTTCAGGGACCCATGAAAATTTTGTTCCACCCATGAACAATGTACAATTGTACATGTACAACATACATTATATCCTGTAAGTAACACAGTAGCTTTGAATATAAAGAATAAAAAACTTGTATTTTGACAAAGTAAAGCTAATTCGTATACCCCCTTCCCGTTTACCCCGCTTTACTGAACGGTTGAATCTTGAATTTTAAAAGAAAAAAGTTGTATGAAAAGTTAAATACCATCAAATTACCATGCCAAATTTTAAAAATTTGTTTAACCGCGTAAAAAGTGACATTTTGGTAATTTCGGTTAAGCATTCAAAGAAAACAACTCCTCGAATTTGGGTTCTTATAACAACAGAGGAGAATTCCTAAACGCATAAAACGTCACCATGAAATTTTTCTTTGATTTAAATAGAAATTCTCTTATTAATTAATACTCGTAAGACTATAATTTTGTATTCATATTGTATCCTAGTTTTGTCATGGAAATAGAGAGATTATACTTTTACTGCTCAAGATTTTTCCTCAGATTTAAAGCTCTGAAAGTAGTGCTTGCTCTTGGAGCGGAAATTGTTATCAAGGAATGCATGATAACAATGCTAAGATCTTATCTCCCCATCTAATCAGCTGGTTTAAATTCTATTGTACACTTTACTCTCTAATTTTAAACTTAGCCATTTTTCATTTGGCAATAATACAAACCAATTTTTCCTGGATTATTAGTTTTATTTTCTTCTATTTTGTTTCTTAAACTTGCACTGTACGAACTGTACACGGTGTTCCACAAAATATGAAAGCTGAGAGGCGACTGTGATCTTTGAAATAATCAGTGTCTTTAAAACAATAATTACAAATTCCCCTGGGGCCTGAACTGCAATTTCTAATATGTGGTTTGTCTTTTTTGTGCTTTCAGAATTACTGCAATAATAAGCATTTCGTTAAAATATCAATTTATTAATGGATTATCATTGACACGTGGATGTCGCTAATAATTTTAAAGATTTAAGACGATGTCTATGTTTGTCTCTTAATTTTCGTGTTTTTGTTGAACACCATGCACGCTAGTTTTATATTGAACGAAAAGTATTGGTACAACTAATTATTTACTTTTCCAAATTATAAATATATTGACAATTAACATATTTGAGATTTCTTCTTAATTACCCCGAGTCATTTCTCCTTTTTGATTTTGTCATTCTTTTATTATAAATGAGTTCAACGCTTGAAATTTTTTAAATTCAATATAAAATATAATAAGGTTCAATCACTTCATGAAGATGTCAATTTTATATCAAATTGTTGGTACCACTTTGCGACCCACTAGACCCTGACTCTTTTTGTTGACTTTAAATTTCCAAGGGTGAAAAAAGCAAACTTTTTTATATATAATGCATATTAAGAGCTCTATAGCTAAATTAAGTGTGTTTTAAACTATAAATTTTAATTTCATGTTAGTTTGAAATCTTGCATGCTTTCAAATACAACTTTTCTTCGGATGAACTTTAAAAAGGAAAAAAATGTTAAAATCTTTATACTATTTAATAGTCTAAAAACACGCTGCATGAATACAGGGTGTCCCACAAAACATGACAGATTTTGACAATTTTCGTCTTTTTCAATCCTTTATTTCTAAACAAAATTCTTTAGTAATGCAGTAGTTTGAAAGTACAAAAGACAGGCCACAGTCTAATGGATTATTTTTACAAGAATCAAATATAAGTTGATAAATGATGAATAAATGCCACAAATATTTTGTTCCAATATCAAATATAATCTTCCAAGGATCGTCTCGACTCTCAATTCCAACATCTTTTATAAAGTTTCGTTCGTATATATAGGGTGTCCATATCATATTTGATTATCTCCAAGCGTTAGCGCCAAAATACGCAAATAATACTTGAAAAGCCTAGTATATTCTGCATGCAAACCTTTATATTAGCAATATACAATTTTTTGAATGATTCGTTCTTTTTAGATTTTCTGATTAGTCCCGAAAATCGCGATTTAAAGCTTCAACACGATCCAATACCATATGGGACACACTAACCTTTTCTCCTGGGACATCCCGTATAGAGTAGGTACACTCCTACACCATCAAATAATCCTTAATTTGTTCATTAGCAAACCCTTGATAAGTTTTTGTTATAAAAACATTAGATTGTATCCCCGTTGACCCGGGGTAAAAAACCGACTAATGATGGGATAAAAAGTGTCCCAAGATCAATCTTCAAAAAGGTCTAAACATGTAATCACACAGTTCAAGAAGGGAGAAAAACATTGTATTAAGGGACTGCAAACCTAATTTCAAGTGACCCTTCATTGTAAATTAAATTGGCATGGCCGATTTGGAATGGTTCCCTTTAAACCTTTGTTTGAGTAACAATGAGGAAGATATTGTTGTTACCTTCATAAATCAATCTTCAATATATATATGTATACTTGCTTGTCTGTTTTTGTTTGTCTGTTTGTATCATAGACGGCTGACCTGATCGGGCCAAAATTTTTGTGGGACATTGCATGACCCTAGGGATGGTTTATGGATGCTCAGAATTACAGAAAGTTGTATCCAAAAGCTTTTAATTTTTGTGAGATTTAAAAGATATTTGAAAATCCGCGAACTTTTTATGTTATTGTTTTCTACTGTACAAAGAGAAGAAGCTCACAGATTTTAAAAGTTAAAATAGAGGAAGCCTAGTAAAAATACAAATAGTAGATACAATACAAATGGAGGGTTACAGTCCCTTTAAAGAGGTCCTGTGTATTTTATATCTATTCATTTCTAACTGCTATCCCAACTATTTGTCTTATCTTAAATTCATTGAAGGTGAGAGGGGGGGGGGGTTCAGGAGAAATAATTATAGAATGGCCATTAAATTGTTTTCTCTCTTTTTAAGGATTCAGATAAAAGTACAAAATACAAATACAGAACTTATAATATTTAAATACAGGGTGTCCCACATAAAATTACCGCGTCAATGGGTCTAAATTACGATTTGGGGGACAAATCAGAAAATTTTTAAAAAATGAATCATTTTGAAACATTTGATAAGGCTAATAGAAACATTTTTTTGCAGAAAATGCTAGATTTTTCGAGTATTATGTGCATATTTTGGCGTTAAAGATTGGAGATAAACTAATATGATATAGGACGCTCTATAAACAATCAAATGAGCATGCAGCCACAGCAATTGTACAGTGTAAACAGACCCATTTTGCTTAATTAGTGATTTGATGAGTGTCTAGTAAAACTACTTGCTTTGTAACAACATCAAATACACTTAAGTATTACTATAAGTCGTCTTCCTATTTTAGAGTTTTCTGTTTATCACTGTAATTCCTGGAGTTTTTAGGTGGACAATGATAGTGTCTAAGATGATATTATTATTAGTAGTAGTTTATATACTATTTTATACTATTATAATAAATACCCTACCTAATTGTAAACATATTTTTTATCCTAGTCCTTGTAATTGAGCCAGATATCTATATCTGTAAAGATCTCCCCCCAACGACTTCCAGTCCCTCCACCCCCCCACCCCCCGAGACAAATATGTCTCTGACTCTACTGAACCCGATTTAGAACCTTTTACACCATAAATCCTTCTATTCACACCTTTTTCTTATAGACCGGCCACTGTATTTATGGCCTCTCTACTCTAGGTGTATATAGAACTAGGCGGATTACAAATATCGGAAAGAGCTAAGAAAGTCGACGGAAAAATGACTTATGACAAAAAGTCCTAGATTTGGTTTCGGAAAAATCAAAACCAGGACTTTAAAGAGATTTTTTTGGGGTTTGGGACTTCAGCTTCAGGACTGTTTTATATTAATTCTTTTTTCCAATTCCATAATTTTACCAAATTCTAGAGTTACTTTCACTTTTAAAAAGTAAATGCTGAATTTAACTCAAAGACTTTGCGCGCTTTTTATTGCCTTAACTTTCAGTTTTATTCCTTGTTAGCGCAGAGCTTGGAATCTGCATGGATCACAAATTAAAAGTTCTCGCAGTAGATATCGGGATTATGAATATCCAGCACAAAAGTTCCAAATTCAAAGAACCTTGCAATTTTATTTGTAAAGTTGTATCTAAAGTTCATCCTTTGTCTGAGTATTTTTCCTCTGTGTACTTTCTACATACTCCTAGGTTCAGCTCTCTAGGAAAAAAATACTTCTGTCTAAAGAATAGTTTACTATTTTACTACTACTGATTCATGTTCAGTGTTTACAACATACTAGCGACAAGATTCTAAAATTAACATTAATATCAATATTTTTGTAAACTTCTTAACATCAAGTTAAGCAACACTTTTTTTGTATTAGAAAGGGAAGTTATTCTGCTGGGGTTTTTAGATTTCATATTTTCATTTAATTTTGTATTTTTTTTCAAATTACCAAAATGTCAATGCTTAAAAATTGAATTGATCTCTGCCCTGTATTTAGTCCAAGTTCTGGAGGAGAATAATAAAGGTTTTAGATTGTATATTGTTTTCCGATAGCAAGGTTAACCTTTGAACTTTGAAAACTCGTATTTACAATGCGCAATGTTCAATATGTACAAAATGGGTATTAGATACTTTCCCAAAGGCATTTTCCTGAGGACGATTTCCCAAGTGACAATTTCCGTAGTGGTAACTTCCAAATGTACATGGCTTTCTGAGGCGCCGCAGGCTGCAAAGAGGATAGGATGGACTCGGGGGCCGAATGCTGCGGCTAGAAAATTCTAGGGACAGAGCGCTGCGGCTAGGACAGACAGGGAAGTTGCCGCTTGGGAAATTGAACATTTTGGAAGTTGCCACTTGGGAAAATACCCTCATGGTAAGTCGCGCTTAGGAAAAAGCCTTTGGGAAAGTACCTAACATGATAACATCTTACAACGTACAGTACAATGTAAAAAGTGTACTGTATAATATAAAGTGTTTAATTAGAGAGCCCAAAACTTAAGACAGTGTATCGTTATTAAAACCAGTTTTGGAACCCGGGTTTCACGACTGGCCGGGGTTAGGCAGTTTTGTGGATATCTATATTTTTGTTATGATATATTATTTTATTTGGTTTCTTCATATTCTCCATTTTTTAGAATCTCTTAAATCAAAATCTATACAAATGTTAAGACAGAACTCGGGAGTTTCGTTTAACCATACTATTTTAAATTTAAAAGAGTATCGTTGAACGAAACTCCCGAGTTTCCTTTTTGGGGTCTTAACATTTGTGTAGATTTTGATTTAAGAGATTCGAAAAAAATGGAGAATATAAATCAAGTGAAAAAAATAATATTTTATTACAAAAATATTGATATTCATAAAACTGCCTAACCCCATTTGTGAAACCCGGGTTTTAAAACTGGTTTTCATAACGATACCCTGTCTTAAGTTTTGGGCTCTGNAAAAATTTTTTTTGGTACTCCAATTGCCAAAAAAAAATCCGCGAACTTTTTTTTTCTCTCAAAATCAAAAGTTTAGAAAAGCAAAAATGTGTATATAAATTATTTCTATCGAATACTAAAATTTCATACAGATTGAATCACAGAATCACAGAAAATTGGCAAAATTATCAAAGAAAATACGCAATTTTCAGTCCTGTTCTAATTTAAAGGAAAAGTTGTTTTTCAATGGTTCTTCAAGTTTCAACTGAACAGCGTATATTTTTTAACTTTTGAATATACTAAGAAGAAAGGAACTAGAGAATTCGAACTTTTCCTTTAAAATTAGACCAAAACTGAAAATTGCGAATTTTCTTTGTTACAATTTTGCCAATTTTCTGTGATTCTATGATTCAATCTTTATAAAATTTTAGATTTCGATAAAAAAATTTAATATACACATTTTTGCTTTTCTAAACTTTTGCTTTTGAGAGAAAAAAGAGTTCGCGGATTTTTTTTGTACTATTAGAGTACCAAAAAAATAAAAATTTTAAAAAAATATTTTAAAAACTCCATGCAGAAGAGTTTACAGAAAAAGGTACACTTTAGTACCAGGCGCCGTAAATCACACTTTTTTTGACTCACTCTGTAAATATGTCATCTCTATTCTTTATCTGTATGTTACTCTTCATTAAAAAAAATGTCGAAGATTTAACCCTTTCTGTAAAACATCCATATATTGTATGGTGTTAAACCTTTTGTATCGCGCTGTATACTACATTCATACATAATCAAAATAATTTTGCAATACAAAAATATTGAATTAAAAAAAATTTAAGAAACGTTCATGCGGTTGTGAATAAACGATTTAATATCGGAAACATCACTGTAAGGCCCTAAAAAAAATATTTTGAAAAATTTCATTTTCTTGGAAATTTTATGCTGATCGATATTCAAATCTGAAAAGCGCTTTTAAACATATTAAAATTAAAGAAGTTTTACCCAAATAACGGTCCAAAAATCTTTTCTTTAACTTTTAAAGTTTTTGATGAGTTTTCTAGCTCTAACTCATTCAATTTTCATCTTTTTTAAAAGAGCTTTTCATATTTCAATTCAGCAAAAAATTTCCAAGAAAATTATGTTTAACATGAAATTATTCAAAATATTTTATTGGGGGCCTTACAGTGATTTCTCCGATATTAAATCGTCAATTCGCGACCGTATGGACGATTTTAATTTTTTTTTTGCAATATATTTATTAAGTGAAAACGCAACAATCTCTGGTGGGCGGTTAGCTGATTTCTAAAAAACAATCACCCTTATTATCAATAAAGGATGAGACGACAACCTGATACTCTATATTAACCTATCGATCAGTTAAAGAATGTTAACAAACGTTTGACAATTATTTTTTTATTTATTTTCCAAAAGCTTTGGAATCCGCGTTTTACTGTCTGTTATACTCCATCTGTTAATTTATGCCTCAATGTTTTCTGATTATTTGCTTCAATTTGCTACTTTTTATTTTGCAGATTTAAAATACGATTTGGTTTCTTCATATTCTCCATTTTTTAGAATATTGTGGAGATACTAGATGAAGTGTTTGGTTTGGTACAGGGTTTACCAGTTAACATGATTATTGAAAGACAACTTTAAGATTTCTGACTTTTATTCCATTTATTGATTCTTCAATCTATAGACATAATTTACTGGTAGGACTTTGAGACTTTGTGGCTCCTTTAGTTTTGATTTTACGTCCAATTAGTAGAAAGCAATTTTTCTTTAGGTTGTATCTTAGACATTCAAAACATTTTAATCACTCTCCAAAAGAGGCGCCATGATTAAAAACATGCATTTCTATTGAACAAATTTGATTTAAGTCAAGTAATTATTTTTTGATAAACATGTTGTCTTTCGAGATATGAAAGACAATCTTCAAGTCGTCTGTGTCAGCGTGAATGTATGGGACACCCTGTTAAAGAAAGGGAGGGGTCTAGGGTATAGTGTGAGGGGTGTATCCCGATTTCTCGGCCCTAAATAATACTTCATGGGATCTTCACAATACATGTATTTTTATGTTCGTCTCTTTTACCAATTCTAGAACTTTTTCTTTATCTATGGTCTCAACTAATTTTTTTGTATGTCCTCAATTGTCAATGTCTTCTGTCTACAAATATGTCTATATAAATTCATGTCTGTAGTTTTGTGCATAAAATATGTCTGTGTCTGCATACATGTCCTAATATTTCTGCATTAACTTCAAAAATTTTAGTATACAAAGCAATGTACTTTGCATTGTCTATATAGTCTCTGACTACATATCTGGTGGTTTATACTGTCCGTGTCTATAACTTATGTGTCTACCTATATGTCTATATAACTGTCTGTGTCTACTACATCTATGTCTATATTAATATATTATTAGAGTGAGATGTACAAAGTTTAGTGTAGGATATATTGGAGCCATTATCCGGCCCTAGTTCAATAATTATTATCATTATTCATCAAGTATAATAATTAATAATAATATAAAGAATACATGCAGGGGTAGATAGATACATTTCATGATAATCATACCAGGGGCGTTTACAAGGGACCTATACCTCCCCCCCGCTAGATTTAAGTATAAACATGGAACCAGGGGTTATTTCTTCTTGCAAAACATTGGAAGCCTCATATGTTTTCTTCTTTAAGATATTTTTCTAAAAAAACTTTACCACTTGAGTAGAACACATTAAACATTGCCCAAATTTAATAAAAACCAAAAAACCTTGAATCCGAATAAAATTTTACTTAAAGATAATTTTTCGTCTTTTTGAAACCAATTTATTATTATCTGAATTAATATGTTTGTCATATTGGTAAAAGCATTTATATGTTTATCTATTACAATTATATATTACTTAATCTCTGGATACATGGTATAGATGATCTCCTTAGCCTCTCCGTCCTGGCTTGAGCAACAGTGAACAAATTCTGTTCTTTAAGGTTATGATTATGGAGAGGAATATTTCTCGGAAACAGGGATCTGTGGTTTGAGCCTAACAGACATTTTTTCTCAAACAATAGACAGAGTTTTTCTCGGCGAACTTCTAGTGTTTCAAGGTTAAACACTTCAAGTGCAGACTCATATCCTATATATTCTCATTCTCGACCAAGTATTACCCTTAGACAGTTTTTTCTGCACTCGTTCGAGTGCACAAATCTGGTTAACCGTCAGTTTGGGTCTAATTCTGTTTAAATTCCTCAAACTTGCAAGTTTAGTGGTATGGAGCAAAATATGAATAATATCCGTGTTTAGAGTTCAACTATAGGGCCAGGGTAGAGAATTCAATACAATTCAAATCTAACAATTTCAGGAACTACAAACTTTAATCCCACAGCCCGGTATACGAAAAATATAAAACAGCAAAAGAATATAAAATGAATCGGCAAAAAAGGCAACTTTTTTAATTTGAATTCTAGGTCCCAGACTATGGCGTTGAGAAATTGGGACAAAATAGAGTTATTTTAAAATGTTTCATGATAAAAAATTGAACTTGAAATTATCACGTTTTTTGCTTAAAATCTAAACATTCAAATTGGGTATTCTAATATCGCACATGTCAAAATGTCCGTTTTTTTATTTTATTCTTATATACAGGGGTTTTAACAAACGTTCTTTAAGGTTGTACAACTCTCATTATGGTTTTAATTTTAGCCTGTTTAGCATCCATGGATCGGAAATAATACGCAAGTTTTAAAAATGTTCAAAACTGCCGAAATTAACAGAAGCGCCATGATGACTCTGCAATATCTAAAAAGCGTTTGTTGAGACACCCTGTATGTTAATTTTAAAAAATTAACATTAAACTTTTGATAAATTTTGAATATTAGTGTGCAGTTAGTATTCTGTGAAAACATTTCAGATTGCATGCTGAAAATCCTTTTAACCATTTTTTTACATAACAGAAATCTCTACTGTAGAATTTGTAAAGAATGAAATAAATAATTGAATTGTGCAACAATTCTTGCCAAAACGTCCATTAGTGAAAATTTATGGGCCAGGCTACTGCCGACTCTACGCAAATTTGAGGTGTTTGTTGCTAATATACGAGGGAGTTTTTACTGTCTTTCCCGCCTGCTACTAATGAGACCTATATATCTTATCTTGAACACTATATATTTATATATATATATTCTTCAGTAAATATATAGTCTTCCACCTGACAATTATTAGTGAGGATAGACCGATAGTTACAGGATATAAGGTTACATTATCTTCACTTGATCATCAGTATTGGATTATCTAGATTATAATTTTCATACTCAGAGCTAGAACTTGAACCAGAATTAGAACTAGAGCTAGAGTTACAGCTAGAACTAGACCAAGAGCTAAAACTAGAACTAGAACTAGAACTAGAACTAGAGCTAGAGCTAAAACTTGAACTAGACCAAGAGCTAGAACTAGACCTAGAACTAGAACTAGAACTTGAACTAGAACTAGAACTAGGACTAGAACTAGAACTTGAATTAAAACTAGAACTAGAACTTGAATAAAAACTAGAACTAAGAATAAAGCAAAATCGCCAAAACACTAATCTAGAATAAGAAAAGGTTTAATTAAAACCAGAGTTTGATGATTAGAACATTAATCTAGAACCTAAATTTGAACTGAATAGTGATCTGAAACTTGAATTTTATCTGCAGTTTTGCTGGAAACTGGAAATCGGAAACTCTAGAACCAAAACTCAAAGGTATAAACCGTAAACCACATCAGAAACTAAAACCTAACAGTAAGACCTAATAGTATATACTGCCCTTACGGCTGGTTCTACAAATACGACTGAAACTGAAAAAGGAGAGTAATTTAAAATTTGCATATATGGAACATTAATGTTGAAATATTTTAAAACTAAAGGATTTTAACTACCTTTCTTGAAAGTACTTGTGGTATACTTCAACTACGTGTATTTTATGAATCTGTAATTGGAAATTGGAAATTTTACGGTTCCATAACTGTCATGGAGAATTGGGAAGAGTTTGGCAAAAACGTCAGAACACCAAACATCTTCTTGCTGGACACCTTGATTGGGAGAATTCAGTTTCAAGAATCGAAAATTTATTTTATAACAAACAAGAAGGGATGGGGAGTGGACGGNCGCTAGAGACAGAAACAGTTTTCCTTATATGAAATCTCCTCATCTCATATTAATCCTATAGCAACATCTTAATCCTGTAAAAAAGCATCTTGATCCTTCAGCAACATCTTAATCTTGTCGTAAATATTTCAAGCCTGTAGCAACATCTTAATCCTGTAAAAAAGCACCTTAATCCTTCCGCAACATCTTAATCCTGAAAAAAAAGCATCTTAATCCTTTAGCAACATCTTAATCCTGTAAAAAAAAAACATCTTAATCCTTCAGCAACATCTTAATCCTGTAAAAAAAGCATCTTAATCCTGTATCAACATCTTAATCCTGTCGTAAATATTTTAATCCTGTAGCAACATCTTAATCTTGTCAAAAATATTTTAATCCTGTATCAACATCTTAATCCTGTTGTAAATATTTTAATCCTGTAGCAACATTTTAATCCTGTAAAAAAAGCATCTTAATCCTATAGCAACATCTTAACCATGTCGTAAATATTTTAATCCTGTAGCAACATCTTAATCCTGTAAAAAAGCATCTTAATCCTATAGCAATATCTTAATCATGTCGTAAATATTTTAATCCTGTAGCTACATCTTAATCCTGGAAAAAAGCATCTTGATCCTTCAGCAACATCTTAATCCTGTTGTAAATATTATAATCCTGTAGCAACATTTTAATCCTGTAAAAAAGCATTTTAATCCTATAGCAAAATCTTAACCATGTCGCATATTTTTAATCCTGTAGCAACATCTTGATCCTGTAAAAAAGCATCTTGATCCTTTAGCAACATCTTAATCCTGTCGTAAATATTTCAATCCTGTAGCAACATCTTAATTCTGTAAAAAAGCATCTTAATCCTGCAGCAACATCTTAATCTTGTCGTAAATATTTTAATCCTGTCGCAGTGTGTTAATTTTGTCGTAAATATTCAAGATATTATGTTGAAAAGAGTTCAGAGAACTCTGGCCTCACCAAACCTGGATATTTATTAAAATGAGTTCTTTAACCTTATCTTTCTATAGATTGGAGCTGCGAGGGGGGGATGGCACAATCTCCAATTTCTGCAAAATTAAAGGAAAAGATGATAAATCTTAAACCTTAACCAAAAATTGGAACCGCTAGCGGGATTGGAAAATTCTACATATCTCAAGAAATTGAGGCAAGAAGGTGTGAGGGCAGATCTGTGATTCTAGCTGGTGGTGATTACAGGACAGAGAGGGAGATGACAATTCCCCTACACTGGATTTACAACTTCTGGAAAGAGTGCAGGAAATATTCAGTACCATGAGTTCAAATTAAAATATCTAGTACCATGAGTTGTCATCTAAATATCCAGTACCATGAGTTCTCATCAAAATCTTCTTTACCATGAGTTCTCATCCAAATGTCGTGTACCATGAGTTCTCATCCAAAGCTCCTGTACCATGATTTCTCATCCAAATATTCTGTAGCATGAGTTCTCATCCAAATCTCCTGTAACATGAGTTCTAATCCAAATATCCTGTACCATGAATTCTCATCCAAATATCCTGTAGCATGAGTTCTCATCCAAATATCGAGTACCATGAGTTCTCATCCAAATATCGAGTACCATGAGTTCTCATCCAAATCTTCTAATGTCGGGCTGGGCAAAGTTCCGTTAACGAAACGGGGGTTTTCGAAAACTAACGGAATTACGTTAAAGAACGGCAAAAACCATTAATCTTTAAATCGTTAATGAGTCAGATAAGCAGTTTTTGAAAAATAAATGAATGGTTGAAAAAGAAAAGGAAACGGATGGGTTAAAAAATTATCATTGATAGAACTAGAAAATCAGAGCTTGCCGATTTTTTTTCGTTATTATAACAGTTAGGGCTGTTGTTTACAACACTTTAACTTCTGCACTCTCGGTTCAAATATGTTACCTAGCCCAAGGTTATAATGCAAGGAAAGTTATTTCAGAGGTGTACGCATCTTTTGTACTGCAGTTTACTGTGTCTGGGCGGTAATGTAAACACATTACAAGACGGAAGTCGAAGCCTGACATTGGATTCATCTTTTACATAAAAAATCAATGACATATTCTGGTCATAGGAAACTATTATGTGAATTATCAAATTTATCAAAATTTAATGCTTTTAACCTCCCCGGATTCTAAACGAACATTGATGCATCTATTCTTGTTTACAAATTCCGCCCAGAAAACTGGTTTCAATATGTTCGCAGAGTATAAGCAATTGCAATTAACTTTCCTTGAATTATAACCTTGACTTAGCCAGTCTCTCTCTTTAATTAATTATTTTTCTTCCCCCTGCTAAGAAAATTGTGAACCCCGTGTTTAAAATGGGACATGCATTGAATGTATACAGACAATATATATTCTTAAATATCTCAGATAAATAGAATATTCAATTCTTCCCTTTTACATCCATATTTTATTCTTTATTTATAGAAGCTTAGCTTGGTAGTATATCTTAGCTATACATCTATCTATCTAACTATCCATCTTTCTAGTTATCTATCTTTTCTTTGCAAAATCGTTTTGGCTTTCTTCGGCTCTTTTGCAAACATCTCTAAAACATGTAAATATCTATCCATCCACATTCACCTTTTTTATACTTACTATTCACTTTTTATACCTTACTTACTATTCACTCTTTTATACCTTACTTACTATTAACTTTTTTATACCTTACTTACTATTCACTCTTTTATACCTTACTTACTATTCACTTTTTTATATCTTACTTACTATTCACTTTTTTATACCTTACTTACTATTCACTTTTTTATACCTTACTTACTATTCACTTTTTTATACCTTACTTACTATTCACTTTTTTTGTTGATGTAATTAACTTATTTCATCCAACTTCTGCCAATTGCAAAAAAAAATCCTCCATTTTCTCCTAGTTTCCTACTGGCTATCTGTCTATCCATTTCCCCTACTTTCCTACTGACTATCTGTCTATCTATTTATTTCCTCTAATTTCCTACTGATTATCTGTCTATCCATATATTTCCCCTAGTTTCCTACTGTCTATCTGTCTATCCATATTTCCTCTAGTTTCCTACTGATTATCTGTCTATCTATATATTTCCTCTAGTTTCCTACTTACTATCTGACTATCTATATATTTCCTATAGTTTCCTACTTACTATCTGACTATCTATATATTTCCTCTAGTTTCCTACTTACTATCTGACTATCTATATATTTCCTCTAGTTTCCTACTGACTATCTGACTATCTATATATTTCCTCTAGTTTCCTATGAAATTTTTAAAATTTTCAAAATCGTCAATACAGTTATTGTAGTAACCCAAATATAACTATTTATAACACTGTTATTTTGGTTCACAGTGTTTTTGGGCAGAACTTTTCTCTTTATCGATTATATTTTGTCCCTCGCTAAAGCTCAGGACAAAATTAAATCTAAAAAGGCTTGAACCTTCGAGATATAGAGAAAATTCAAGTCCAAAAACTTTTTAGCACGTAGTGCCAAAATAATAGTATTAAAGGGAATTTTATGACCTTTGAGTACTTGTCTTATTTAAATGGGTATTTCTAGATCAAATTAGCTTTAAATAGTCAAAATATAAAGTTGATTTCAATTTTATTTTCATTTCAATTGAACATTTTTTTAATATTTTGGAAATATCCTATTATTTTGGAGAAAATCCAGGAACCAATCAAAACTTTATAGCACACGTGCTACATTGTACAGCTAATTTAACTTTATAACACGATGATTACTTTTTAACACGTTCATTATGAAATTTACGATGAAGTGAGGAAGAATGATAAAGTACACAATAGTTTCATTAAACAGTTAATGTAGAAAAATCCTAATCTTTTACAATATGTGGATATCTAGGTCAATCGTCAGGTGTCAGAAATCAGAGTAATATATGAGTTATGTCTTAAATAATGTTTTTTGGAACACCATGCAGATACATGTTCAATAAATCAAATGCAACGCTTGATCTCTAAGCGTTAATTCTAGTTTAAATAGTTTGCGAGGGAAGGGGGGGGGGATATTGTAATTTTTGTATTTACATAATTTGCATAATTAATTAGAAAAAACAATTCCGAAGTTTTTCCAATATTGGATATTCTTTCAAAGCACTTACATTGTTACACATCACAAAACCTTACAAAAAATCATTTATTTCTTAGCTTTTCAATTACAGTTTTTTTAGTTCCTTGATTTTCTTGAGTTCCTTGAGTTCCTTGAGTTCCTTGAGTTTCTTGAGTTTCTTGAGTTTCTTGAGTTTCTTGAGTTTCTTGAGTTTCTTGAGTTTCTTGAGTTCCTTGAGTTTCTTCAGTTCATTGAGTTTCTTGAGTTCCTTGAGTTTCTTGAGTTTCTTGAGTTCCTATCTCTTTCACTGATTATTGAAAAGTTTTGATATCTATAGAACTGCTTGATTTGCTGTATTGAGAAGTTTTAGCGGAAAGTTTAACTTGATCTGGCCAAACTAAACCTAACCAAACCAAACTTATCACCAAACCTAACCAAACCAAACTTATCACCAAACCTAACCAAACCAAACATATCACCAAACCTAACCAAACCAAATTTATCACCAAACCTAATTTTTGCCTGACAAGTTTTATCTCGTATCACTCAGATTTAAATAAATATCAAGAGTTATCTTTCAATACAGTTCTAATATAGATTCTGCAGGAGGATCTAATGTTCATGTATGTCACGACATTTTGCAAATTTTAATACAGGGTGTCACTTGTTCACAATTTGTCACTTGTTCACAATGTGTCACTTGTTCACAAAGTGTCACTTGTTCACAAAGTGTCACTTGTTCACAAAGTGTCACTTGTTCACAAAGTGTGTCACTTGTTCAAAAAGTGTTACTTGTTCACAAAGTGTCACTTGTTCACAATGTGTCACTTGTTCACGAAGTGTCACTTGTTCACAATGTGTCACTTGCTCACAAAGTGTCACTTGTTCACAAAATGTCACTTGTTCACAAAGTGTCACTTGTTCACAAAGTGTCACTTGTTTACAAAGTGTCACTTGTTCACAAAGTGTCACTTGCTCACAAAGTGTCACTTGCTCACAAAGTGTCACTTGTTCACAAAGTGTCACTTGTTCACAAAATGTCACTTGTTCACAAAATGTCACTTGCTCACAAAGTGTCATTTTTTCACACAATGTCACTTGTTCAAAAAGATTCACTTGTTCACAAAGTGTTACTTGTTCAAAAAGTGTTACTTGTTTTCAAAAATACTCACTTGTTTGCAAAGTGTCACTTGTTCATAAAGTGTCGCTTTATTAGAGTGAGTTGGTGTAAACATACATATTGCTCCATGCAGAGACGTATACACTATTCACAGAGGGATGAATCTGTGAAATCCATAGTTTTTAAGGGTTTCCAGGCCCCAACAGATGCTGAGCCCTGCCCCCCCCCCCCGGAAATAAAAAAATATCATCCCTCACGTAGATTTAACGGTTCTGTCAATATTCCAGAAAGCTGTGACTTTCGATCACAATTTGACCCATTAAACATAATTTTAGCCTTTTTCTTAACTACTTTTTGGTGACATATGCATTTTGAATGAAAATGGATAACATAAACAAATCCGTAAAGTAAATGATTATTGAATTAAAGACCAAAAGACGTTTGATTTTAAATAGAAGAAACCGAATGCTGTTGACTCTGGTTAGTCCGGTGTGCCCCAGAAGTTTGAAAATATTTTTAGTAAAATGGGTCTGTGTACACTGCACAGTTACTGTGTTTTATGTTCTGTGGACTAGTTAAATTCATAACTTGAGTCCAACAGTAGTCTTCCTACTTCACTATTTCACAATTGTATAGGTCTCTCTACAGTCATTTAAGGGATGACTGGTAATGTATGGTAGCTGAACTGAGAATGTAGTATTGTGGAGAATTTTTTTTAGGAATCTCTTACATCTGTCGATTAAACTGTATAATTACAGGTTTTTTTGTATACTAATTAGTTTTAAAAAGAGTTTAACAATATGAAGGTGAAGGTTGAATTTGTTGTTTTGCCTGTAACACGTAAAGGATTCAGAACTATTATTTCTCGGAACGAGAATCTTCCATTATAAACATTCTTGGAATAAGATAACAATAGGCCAGACTTGGTCAGTTAGTCTACAGTTGTTTGGTGGTGCATTACGTAGTTGAATCAGCTCTAGACGGTTCAACCAACTCTTTAGAAATCCGACCTCTGATCTTAATTCATTTAGATGGAGAATTATGCATTTTTATTCTATTCATTAATTTTGATTTTTGGAAGATTTTATTTATATATATATTTTATAAATCTATTCTGCTATACCTTGCTTGTTTTTAGACCTTAATATGATGCATTGTTACTGCACTGTTTTGTACAACCGCTCTCTCAGAATGTATAACACCATCATGGCATGTTTTACATTTTATTAAAGGGAGTGTTAAAAAAATACATAAATACAGACACATATACAGACTGTTATGAAAATACTGGATCAACCTTGAAGTGTCGCAACGCCTTGGGTGTTGAATGTTGATTTTAGCTGACTAACTCAGTTTTACTTTTCTTGTATCCCTAACAGCACTGAAAACCAAGATGCGCTCGCTCTAAGGCTCTTACGCAAACATCAATTTTTACCAATTATTAATTTTTAACTTAAAGGGACAGACCGGCTATGTAAGGTAGTCAGGGCTAAAAAAAAAAATAAGCGACACTTTATTTCAGTGTCATGTATTTGTATAGTTTTGACATGTTCATAGTTCTGGTTTTAAGAAGTAATTGTTAACATTCTCCACAGACTTGAAATATTTCATCATGAATAATTTATTACTGTAGTTTCAGTAGAAGTAAATATTTCCATTTACTGTTTAGCCCCGAAAAAAGGATTTATTTCTAATTGGATGATGAGATAGATAGAAAGATAGTTGAAACTGCCATGCAATTTCTATTGATTCATAATAAACACCAAACGCATTGCTGAACCCTGATTGGATTCTATTTGAAAGAAGTTATATATTTTTATCCTAGTAGAAATAAAAAAATGTTCAATGATTTTTTCTGATTAAAATAGTTTTGTAATGAAGTTTACAAAAAGGTTTCCTCCAGTATATTAATATTACACAAATAATGCATATATTTATATATATATATGTAAATGTATAAACTTGATATTCGGTATAAGGGCTGACAGCTTTATGCAGGAGTATAAAAATCTGAACCAGAGTATGAATAAAAAAAATAAAAATGTTTTTTTCTAAAATATGGAAATGTTAAATCTTTTCAACGTAAAAGACCTTAATTAATTACGTTTACTTAAAGAATTAATTTCCGTTGGATTCAAATAGTCAAAGATTAACACCGCCAGGTCGCAAAGATTTAAGGATGAGAACGTTTTTGTTAGAGATTTTAGATTATCTCTTTTTACTTTTTTTATTGACTTGTTTTATATACTCCGAATTATAAAGACGTATAGAAGATGAATGTCGGAGCGAAATTCCGCATTGCGTTCCAGAGCACAACTTATCATCATTTATAATCATCATACAAGTATACCAGAGTATACCAGAGTATACCAGAGTATACCAGAGTATACCAGAGTATACCAGAGTATACCAGAGTAAACCAGAGTATACCAGAGTATACCCGAGTATACCCGAGTATACCCCAGTATACCCGAGTATACCCGAGTATACCAGAGTATACCAGAGTATACCAGATGTATAACAGAGTATACCAGAGTATACCAGAGTATACCAGAGTATATCACAGAATACCTGAATACACCAGAGTATATTACATAATACCAGAATATACCCGAGTATACCACAGAATACCAGAATATACCAGAGTATGTGAACTTCATCAAAAGAGGCGTTAATGCTATCAATATAATTTTTCTCTATTTGGAAATATTGAAGAACAAATAAACACATAATACTTGATATAATGATATATATATATGGTTGTGAAATCTGATTATAAAATATAAATGATATAATATGCAAATAATAGATAATTTATTATCGAGGGTGTCCCACCAAACTTTATAATTTACAAAGAACTTTTAATATACAATGATTACCAGAAAACTGTAGAATATGATGACGACATTAATGCAATACTGAAGTACATTTGATGTTGTTTCAAAGCAAATACTTTACTAAATCACTTATTAAGCGAAATGGGTCTGTTTACACTGCACATTTACTGTGTTTCATGTACATTGGACTATTTAAAGTCATAACTTGAGTCTAAAAGTCGACTTCTTAATATTTAGAGCTTTTAGATCTTCACTGTATAATATTATAAATATATATATTATTATTTAGAATTTCATATAAAATATTTTATTTTATTTCCTACTGGGGCTCTTCATGCATCCTTGATATTGTATTTGGTCGTCTTTAAATTCTCATGTTTAGTGAAACATCTGTTTGTAATAAATATCCATTTGTAATAAGTATCGTGTAATACGATATTCTGTAAATTTGCAGTACGTTGTACATTATTTTGACCGAAATTTTTACGAAAAAAACCTATATATTCATTTGAACTCTTTGAACTGCGCAGGATTAGTTTAATCATGTGATATATGACGTAAATTTTAAATTGCGACTTTTTAACTGTGCTGTAATTAGTAACATAATTTGCCTTGATCATGTGATATAGATCCCGAAATTTATGTTATTGAATGAAACTCCCGAGTTTCCATTTTGGGGTCTTAACATTTAAGCAGATTTTAATGTAAAAGATTCAAAAAAAGGAGAATATGAAGAAACTAAATAATATAATATTTCATTACAAAAATATTGATATCTACAAAACTGCCTAACCCTATTTGTGAAACCCGGGTTTTAAAACTGGTTTCTATAAGGATACCCTGTCTTAAGTTTTGGGCTCAGAGACTTCATGGTTGATCTGAGAGGAATGAACAGAAGAAAATAGTTTTTATTCAATAGTAAACTGTAATTCAGTATTTTTTTAAAAAAGAATATTGTATATGTTCAACTCTTTGAGATTTTAAATGCCCCTTTATAAACANAATCGTTAATTAGATCGACCCCCACCCCCACTTTATAATCATACGTAAATTTAAACTTGTTTGGAATCTTCATGAAACAAATCTCAAGGAATATAATAATTGTCTTTTAAACAGTCTTTAAGAGAATATTTAATCCAATTTTTTATTTGACAACCAATTTTTTTTATAAAGTTTTTTGTTTATTTTCTTGTGATTTTTTAACTTTTTAAATATTGATTTTGATGGTTATTATATCGTTAGAACTGAAGTGGGTCAACCCAGACCGAAATATATTTTCAAAAAATGTGGAAATAACATCTACTTTTTTTACTCTGTAAGGTTTGGAGCATCTTTAATACCGAAGTTTAAACATGTAAAAAGCCAGTAAATTTCGTCATTAGCATAGAAGCTATTTTCTCATTTATTATAGTAAATATATATATCTCTTGCTACGAATTTTTTTTTTCCTCTTTAATGTCATTGACTAAAAATTAAGTTGGCCCTTACAAAAATGTCTTTAAAAACATGATCTATCTATACGTACCAAATAGATTTTCAATCTATTTGATCTATACTACTTTTTTATCCTTGACTGAGATATATAATATCCTATATTTAGCCTCGTTCGTAGAATATGTATTTTCAGTAAAGAATAAATATAACAATAAATAATCCTTGGTAGACAAATGATACTCTCCTGCACAATCATTGAGTACAAACAGGGCAAAATAATTTTTAAACAAAATTAAAAAATATAATTTTCAAAAATTGTTTATGAAAATTTATCACGAAAAAAATATTGTGAAGAAATATTTCTGAAGGAATATTTACCCCTGCGGTACATATCAATTCTATGTAATGTATACAAGCAAAACCAATAAAAAGTCAGATTAATCTTGACCGTTATACAATATGTAAAAAGGTCCCAACAAGGCAAGTGCTTAGTAGGCTTGTGTGCTAAAACTGCACTTTCACGTTATAATAGTATAACAGTTAAGTTTCAAAAATACATCTTACATATCTTATATATCTTATATATCTTATATTTCTTATACAGGGTGTCCCACATCAAATTAGACCGCGTCAATGGGTCTAAATTACGATTTATGGGACAAATCAGAAAAGTTAAGAAGAATGAATCATTTTGAAAAATTTAATAAGGCTAATAGAAATTTTTTCTTGCAGAAAATGCTAGATTTTTCGAGTATTATATGTGTATTTTGGCGTTAAAGATTGGAGACAGTCTAATATGATATGGGACGCTCTGTATATCTTATATATCTTATATGTCTTATATATCTTGCAGTAATAACCAGAAAACTGTAGAATATGAAGACGATCTTAAAGCAATACTAAAGTGCATTTGATGTTTGATGTTCACTCTGGGCCGTAGTAAATTTGAATTCGAACAGGACCTGCCCAGTTTGTACCGGCCTGCCAGAAAACAGCGTGTACTGACCTGGTACAGTACAGTACGTCGCCCTAACCAGACTAACTATGTCGACAGGAGTCAATATTCTTGGCATAGTCCCGTGAGACTATGCCGTAACTATGAAACTCCCATGGCGCATTCAGACTTTTACAGTACCCGGCCTAATCCTAGGCCTATTTGACCGACCCCACTGGCTTAGTCCACAGTGTGTTGAATGGTTCTGTTTGCACAGAACAATTGCTTATTAGACTATTCAAAGTCATAAACTGAGTCTAAAAGTCGACGTCCTATTCCAGAGTTTTATTGTTATCACTGTAAATATCTTATATATCTTATATAATAATTAGAAATCACAGTGACTGCTTCAAGTTGTAGCATGGTATAATTAAAAGTGATGTATTATTTTTTAATTCAAGATTTCCCCATTTTTGTTACACGTTTACTTTTTATACAAACAAAAGCCACAATGAACAAACGTTAGCCAAGGATGGGGAAAGAAGAAAATTTTAGTTTCATCCTATATTTATATATAGGGGTTAAATATAAGAAAAAATTCAAGCTCTCCCTGTTTTCAGGAAATATGTAGAAAAAGTACAGATTCAAACGGTATTTAAAGAAAAATATGCGGAAATTGTTTTGGTTGACCTTGTATTTGAGGTTAAAATGTGGATTAGTTCTGATTCACCCTGTAGTTAAAGATAAAGAGTGTTCAATAGTTCTGATTAACCCTGTATTTAAATATAAAGAATGTTCTGGTTCACTCTATATTTAAAGATAAAGACAAAGATAAAGATAAAGAGTGTTCAGTAATTAAGGTTCAACCTGTATTTAGACATAAAAATAAACAGTTTTCAATAGTTTTGGTTCAACTTGTATTTAAAGATAAAGAGTGTACAATAGCTGAGGTTCACCCTGTATTTAAAGATAAAGATGAAGAGTGTGCATTAGTTTTGGTTCACCCTTATTTAATGATAAAGATAAAGAGTGTTCAATAGTTGTGGTTCATCCTGTATTTAGATATAAAGATAAAGAGTGTGCATTAGTTTTGGTTCACCCTGTATTTAGATATAAAGATAAAGATAAAGAGTGCACAATAGTTTTGGTTCACCCTGTATTTAGATATAAAGATAAAGAGTGTCAATTAGTTTTGGTTCACCCTGTATTTAAAGATAAAGATAAAGAGTGTGCATTAGTTTTGGCTCACCCTGTATTTAGATATAAAGATAAAGAGTGTGCATTAGTTTTGGTTCAACCTGTATCTAGATATAAAGATAAAGAGTGTCAATTAGTTTTGGTTCACCCTGTATTTAAAGATAAGATAAAGAGTGTCAATTAGTTTTGGTTCACCCTGTATTTAGATATAAAGATAAAGAGTGTGCATTAGTTTTGGTTCACCCTGTATGTAGATATAAAGATAAAGAGTGTGCATTAGTTTTGGTTCAACCTGTATTTAGATATAAAGATAAAGAGTGCACAATAGTTTTGGTTCAACCTGTATTTAGATATAAAGATAAAGATAAAGAGTGAGAATTAGTTTTGGTTCACCCTGTATTTAAAGATAAAGATAAAGAGTGTTAAATAGTTGTGGTTCATCCTGTATTTAGATATAAAGATAAAGAGTGTAAACAGTTATGATTCACCCTATCTTTAAAGATTAAGATAAAGAGTGTGCATTAGTTATGATTCACCCTATCTTTAAAGATTAAGATAAAGAGTGTGCATTAGTTTTGGTTCAACCTGTATTTAAGATAAATAAAAAGAGTGTGCATTAGTTTTGGTTCAACCTGTATTTGAGAATAAATATTTCTGTTGAACAATTAATATTTAGGTTTGATGTCCTTGACATTGAAATCTTGTGTATACAATAAGCATTCTACATCATTTCTTATTATTCTACTTATCTAATCTCTCTCTCATCTCAGCCCACCCCTATGAGGTCTAAGTATGGTTTGACACCTACACCTGGTTAAACGTGAGTTAAACTAACTATTTCAGAAGAACAACAACAAGATAATTATGCGGTTCAGGAATAACATCAGGAACACAATAGATCTAAGACGGAGTAGTTAATAGACTAAATATGCCCAGACGAAGTAGAAACTCTCGTCTTTTGGTTTGGTTCTTTTACCGATCCTGTTGGTGAATTCCTCAAATCTGATACATTTTTTTGTTCTGTTTATTCAACTATAAAGCACGAGACAATACAAATGAAAAATCACAATTTACTATGTAGCTTGGACCCGCCTAGCCAGAGTAGGTTGTTTTAATTGGTTGGCCCATTATAAGCGAATGAGGATTTGAAATAAATGGATGTACATTGTAGATTGCACATTTTAAACATAATAATGATGATACTCAGCGGAAGGGTTGGAATAGAGGGTAACATATGTTATTAAAATAAAGGTTATGAACTACAGGGTGAAGAAGATAGTAAAGATTAAGTTAATCCACAATATAAACCGTATTTTTAACAGATATAACTTTCACAAAAAATCTTGGTGATTTTTCTTTTAAACGATTTTGTAGATTCAGTTTTTCAATTAAATTCCACATTTTTGGAAATACAGCGGATGGAAAACGTTCTAGTGGTTTAAAGAGAACCCGTTCAAGTTTATATGAATTTGTTCTATTTGATTCAGTTAAAGAATTAATGCAAAAAAGATAGTTTATTTGTTTGATCAAGATTAAGAAGTTCTAATCTGAAAACAAAAATTAAGCTTTTTATTCTTAGTTTACCGCCATTTCACGTTTTTTAAAAATTGTCATTTCCTTTCAGAAATTTTTTTACTTTCCTTCTTCCTGTTTTTGGAACTGTTTATGAAAATAGTTTTGCATTTATCGTAGATTGGAGGATCTTTAATTACTTGCACTGAATTATTAGCAGCATAATTAACTATAATGTTAATTAATGAGTTGACATCCACTAATTAGCATAATTGCTTGTTCCAATCCATATTTAGTATTTAGTAATCAGGAATATTTATTACATGCAACTGATGGTGTATACAGTGTACACTGTACGGAGGGATTTTAAATCAAAGATTTTATCTTTAAAGGCGGGTGTCGCATGAGTGTCGCGCATCAGCTCCTCCCACCAAAAAATGTTACCATTTCAACATATTGTTAGACACAAAAAGCGATGTTAAAATATTGAATATTATTATTATTATTATTATTATTATTATTATTATTATTATTATTATTTTATGATTATGGCTAATTTGCGAAATTCATAGAACCATGAAGTAGAAGAGAACTGAATATGAACTGAATCCACTATGAACTAAAATATTCCCTATAATTTGTGGTTAACGCTGATAAGTTTTTTTTCGAATTTGTTGAATTTAATGAGATAAAAAACTGGTTTGCAGATTGTCTTCTTGTAATTCAAATCAAAATTAAACAAGTCATTGAAATAAATTAAAGATCAAAGCTTCATTAAAGTTTGGAAAAGATATCAAATTATGCTTGAGCGTCTAAGTTTAAGGGTTTTACAAAATTGTTTTTGAATTAAGGTTTTTCAGAATTCTTTAGTTTTGCGTCCCATGTAACCACCCCCCCCTCCACTTCTACCTCCACGGGGGGGGGGCTCCCCTTAATCCCCCAGGGGGGACCCCTGTGAATTAAAACTCATAAATCTCTTCCTATACGTTAAACTCTTATATTTTAACCTTACCCCTTTCTCAGCGCAAATAATGAACCTTCAAAAGCAGGGGTGAGGGGGCCGGGAGGAAGGAATATCGAGAGGTGAAGGGGGGGGAGAAGGAAGAAATGGGANGGGGGGGGGGGTGCGATGGGTTGATAATCAGATAACTGATAAATGTATAAATGAACGGTTATCAGTAAAATATATACAAAAATAATTTGTAAAAAAGTGTTTAAACTGAAATAAATTACTATGTTTAACATCACATTAGGTAGGGTTATTGTACCCTATAATCTATGTTTGACTCTAAAATATAAAATCATTATGGACTGAAAGGTTATATACAAATAGGTCTATATAGGAGTTAGGACTATCTATAGTACTAGAGGCCTGTATAGAGGACTGTTTATATGGGTCCAGAGGACTACTAGACCAGACACCTATAGACTATATAGAGGACTAGACCAGAGACCTAGACTATACAGAGGACGAGACCTGACACCTAGACTATATAGAGGACTAGACCAGACATCTAGATTTTATAGAGGTATATAGGACTGTATAAGAGGACTATTTATTGGACTAGAGGACGCTTATTTATGGGACTAGAGGACAGTTAGATTTATTTGACATGTTCCCAATAATATCGGTCTGCATCCGTAAACATGGTTTCTACAGGGTGTTCCAGAATACTGCATGATTCCTATACTTGGTGTTCAAGAATACTGCATGGTTCCTATACAGGGTGTTCAAGAATACTGCATGATTCCTATACTTGGTGTTCAAGAATACTGCATGGTTCCTATACAGGGTGTTCAAGAAAACTGCATTGTTCCCTTTTTAGGGTGTTCCAGAATGCTGCGTGGTTCCTATACTTGGTGTTCAAGAATACTGCATGGTTCTTATACTGGGTGTTCCAGATTTCTGCATTGTTCCCTTTTTAGGGTGTTCCAGAATGCTGCGTGGTTCCTATACAGGTGTTCCATAGTGCTGCATGGTTCCTATACAGGGTGTTCCAGAATACTGAATGGTTCCTATACGGGTGTTTAAGAATACTGCATTGTTCCCTTTACAGGGTGTTCCAGAATGCTGCGTGGTTCTTATACAGGTATTCAATAAAACTGCATGGTTCCAGTACAGGGTGTTCCAGAATACTGCATGGTTCCTATACAGGGTGTTCCAAAATACTGCATGGTTCCTATACAGAGTGTTCCGGAATACTGTAAGTTTCTATACAAGTTGTTCCAGAATACTGCATGGTTACAATACAGGGTGTTCCGTAATACTGCATGGTTCCTATACAGGGTGTTCCAGAATACTGCATGGTTCCTATACAGAGTGTTTCAGAAATCTGCATGGTTCTGCTACAGGGTTTTCCAGAATGCTACATGGTTCCTATACAGGTTGTTAAAGAATACTGCATTGTTCCCTGTACAGTGTGTTCCAGAATACTGTATGGCTCCTATGCAGGGTGTTCCAGAATACCGTATTGTTCCTATAAAGGGTGTTCCGGAATACTGCATGGTTCCTTTACAAGGTGTTCCAGAATACTTCATGGTTCCTATACAGAGTGTTCCAGAATACTGTATGGTTCCTATGCGGGGTGTTCCAGAATACTGTATGGTTCCTATACAGGGTGTTTCAGAATATTTTACTATTTTACTAAAAGGTAACCCAGATTAAATGACTTTATGATCATAGTGTAAAAAAGGGTTGTCTATGATTATGACAAAAGTTTTTTTACTGATAATAGTTTTCATTTTTATGTTATTATTAGTATTTTTTTGCTATAAACAAAACTATTTATTCTGTAGATTTTGTAAAGTAGTTTTTATATTATTTATTTTTTATGTAAATATTTAATAATTCAATACTTAATTTCTTCAGAACAATTTTTTCTTTTTCATGTTCTTTATTTATGTTTATATTAATAAATTTTCATGTTTTCTGACGCTTTTATATGAATATATGTTGTATCATAATTAATTTATTTCTATACATAGCTAGTGTTAATGTTAAATGTTGGTTATTCGAATTTTTTATTTTTATTATTTTTGTATTCAGCTTTATTTTCTTTAAGTCTTCTGATATACTTCTTTCTGTACGTTTAATGTTTATATTTAATGTTTAATGTTTAATGTTTAATGTTTAAATAAGGGTTCTTAGGTTGCAAAGGTTAAAAGTGCATTTGTTCAGTCACACACTGTGATAATCATGAACATTAAACACTCAGTGTGACACCACTCTTATTCATGTTAAATAATCACGAAACCTAGCAGAACGCAAGGTACTAATGCAAGGAAAGTTATTTCAGAGGTGTGCGCATTTTTTGTACTGTAGTGTACAAACAAACAGACAAACTGAGATTACTACTTTGTTTAGATAGATATGCTTAAACATGCATAAACATCTAACAATTTCTCCGTAAATTATCTAACTTTGATTTTCACCTAATTAACTAATATATGAAATACCTTTAAACTGTAAAAGCAAAGTTATAAAATGTTATTGTTTATTGGAAAATTGGACGGAACTGATTAAATCAATTCAAAAGGCCTAAACTTGACTTTCACCGTGACATCAATGTCATCCATGGTATGTGCTCTATTTTGGTTTTCTCGTTTCTGCTCTACAATATATCTAACAAAAAAGTGTAAAAAAAATGGGAGAAGTGATCTAGTTTTCGTAGCTATCTGGATTTCTTATTTACAGTGAATATAGGAAAAGTCAACACTAATGGGTAAAAATAGGTTCAAAAAAAGCTCACTGACCATTAAACCTGGACATCCAGTTCATCGTGCTGTAGGCTAAAAGAAACACTATTTTAGCAGAAATTGCTCAATACGCCTCCTATTATATCCAGGCACTGTATGTATATTATTCTCCATGTATAGTTGTAAACCCCATGTACGGATTGAATTGATAAGATCTCAACCAAGTATCTAGAAACCTATCTAATAAATTACTGGAATACTTAACCCTCCCCCCTTTACCTCCCTAGCCCCCCCCCCCCATATATATTGATGAGACTGCACGGTGGTCAGTATGTATACTGTATACCAATGGTTAACTCCGATATCGATATTTATGAAATCCTTAGAGTACAGAAGTTTGTTAGAGTAGAAATGTAAAATGTAAAATACAAAATATTGAATTACACAAGAAATTACAAAATTCAAGGACCTATAGGAATAAACCTTTCTTTCTCACTAGTTAGTACAAACTCTAATAAAATAGAATATTAACGTAGTTTTTCGCCAATACTCTATGCAACTATACTACTCTAAGAATAATTTCAAATAAATGCCAAAATATTTCATACAAATATTAAAATCACGTAATAATTCAGAAATCATCCCCCCCCCCCCCCCCCCCC